>NC_068939.1:180550622-180580433 GCF_016801865.2 Culex pipiens pallens
CTTTTTTCCATGAGAGCAATGTTACGTATGATATAAAAAATCCTTGATTATTTTGTACCTAAGATTGATTTTTGAAAAAAAATTGCCCCGTTCACATCGACTTGAAGAAAACTTTAAGTGTTCGCTCAAGTCAAAAATATTCCCTTTACCCTAAAAATTTATGGGATAAAACATTCGAATTTGAGGTCATAAACAAAGAAAACTGTCATCTTTTTGCAACATACACACATTCTGCCGTTTTACGGCGATATGATGTATACGCCATTTTGGACATTTTCAATTTTATTGTACAGTCTGATAAAGAATCTTAAAAGCTACCTCCTGATGAAAGAATTTTTCAAAAAACTGCTCTGGGGGCCATTTTATTAAGCAAACAAACAATGATGTATACGCCAATTTTACTCATCATGATGTATGTATACATTGAGAATCAAATTCAATACTATTTGAAAGTTGATTTGAGGTTTTTGGGACCAAATCAAGACTGGGCAATATTTTATTACATAATTTCGATTTAATTCTTGAGGGGACGTCCATTAGGCGTCATCCATAAAGTACGTCACGTTCTGAGGGAAGAGGGGGGTTTTGAGCAAGCGTGACATTGCGTGTTAAAAGCATAGGGAAATCGTGACAAAGGGGGGTAAAGTAAATTTTGGCTGATTCTAATGTGACGTACTTAATGGATGACACCTTATCCACATCCACGTAGACACTTTTTTGAAAAATTCTAGAACCACCCACCTCCCTTGCGGACAATTGTTCATGCAAAAAATGTGTTTATGGAGCGTAGACAATCGCTAAGGGAGCGTTCTTTTATTACGTAACGCAAACAGTCGGATTTTTAGACCCCCTCCCCTCCTCGTAACAAAATTTCCATACAAATTTTAAATTTTTTGTATAGAGCGTAACACGGCCTCCGACTCCCCCCACTGCGTTACGTAATAAAAGAACGCTCCCTAATACCCTCCTCCCCCCCTTAAAGTATCCACGTGGACAATGCATTATGGGATCCGCTCAGCTGTCAAAATAGCTGGCATTATAAATATACCCTACTTTGATCGAGCAATGTATACATACATCATTGAGAAGGAAAAGTTGTGATTTTTTATTGCTATTTTTTCGGCCAAATGATGTTTGTGGTTTAAAATCGTAGAGAATAGGAAAAAAACAGAAATTTTGTAGGGGCCACATTTTTATTATACTTTTTAACAGTTTCTACAGAGCAGACCTTAAATTAGTCATTTTAAATTAAAAAAAAGGAACAAAAACAGCAAATCGTGTCTACAGCAAAATCACCTCAATGGCGTATACATCATATCGCCGTAAAAGGGCAGGACATGGTATAACTGTTTTTATACATGACGTGTACTTTTTACGTTTAACGGTGCACTTCAGCCAGAGTTTTTTTTAATGAGAAGATGTTTATCACTCACATTTTAATATCTTCAAAAGTACGGGAACTATCGATATCATTTTTTAATCATCCCTAAAGAACTGCTTACAAAATTATTAACAACAAAGTTTGACTATTTTTACAATCATATTTAGAGGGTGACGATTCTCGAGATTTTCAATTTCCCGGGAATCGAGAGTTGAATTAGGCAATTTCCCGGGAAGTTTTTTTAACTTTGCCAAAAGTGCCAATAATGTTTAAAGAAAAGTAATAAATGTGTTTCTTTTTATAGAATTTAGTTACAATTTATTCATACGTACTAATTTAAACGATAATTAGTAGCCTCATCATTTTTGAGAACTATAATCTATAGTTTGATTTTTTTCTGAACCTGCAATTACAAGATCGTTTCTTGATCTTTTTGGGACTCAAAACTGTAGTTTATCAAAAGTTGCACAAATTTGTTGTATGAACTTGTTTTTAGATTTTTGTGAAGTAAAAAATGGCTAATATATAATTTCCCAGTATCGGTATTTTTGCAATATGATGAATAACGACTCAAAACAACAATTTGAAGTTGTTTTTTCCCTTTGTAAGGTCAACTGTAAATATTCATTGGAGAAATAGTAATCAGGAAAACCTATATGTCCACATTTGGCGGACCTTAGTTTTACAAAGATTGTCAGAGTTTTTTTCTTCAAAAATATAATTTAATTTTAAATGGTAATCTTCAATTTGGTGAGTTTGTTCCTTGCTACGGATGTATGTTGAGGTGTGTTATATTATGAGGATGTGTGGAGCAAGTGTGTAGGAGTGACTGATTAAGCGCTACGTAGACTGGTGTTGGTGAGCTTCCAAAAAGCTCCTGAGGGCTGAATAGGGTGGCTCATGAGTTGCCAGTCGAGTGTAAAAATTATGGTCGTTTGTGCATCCTCCGGTCGTCGTGGATTTCGTCGATACAAACAATTTTAGGAAATCGCGTTTTCGGAGAAATCTTCCTTAATTTTTGCTGATTGGAAGCACATTGGCGGTAATATTCAGCTTAGCATGTGAGGCACGTTTAAGGCGCGGTAAACAATTTGAATTCAACGCGATTGTAATTCCTATTCATAGTATTGCACCACGTTACACATGTTTAATACCAATAATTTAATATATTAATCATAAGATCGCGTCGTGCTCTGCTGGTTGTCTTCTGAAATAGTAATACTTATCGTAGATTTATTTGATTTGAACGGGTAATTTTATGTAAATTAGTTTTTGAACCGCGTTTCGTATTATTTAAGAAAGTCTTTAAAAATGAAATGCATCTAAACGGGAAACACCTCAGAAAAAGAATTTGGGTTATTCTGAGTTTAATTTATTATTATGTAAATCTTTTTCATTCTGGTTCTTTTTTTCCACAACCGGCTGTCTAAGAAAGAACATTTTGGCATTTTTAATATTTCATCATTTAAATTCAAATTGACTGTACAGCAGCATCAGATATTTGCCTTGAGAATAATATTTAACTACTTAAAATTAATAAATACAAGAACCTAAACGGGATTCGTCTCAACAGCAGCATCCGCTTGACTGCCTGGAGAATAATATATCATACCTATAACAAAAATCTTTCGCTTTTGGGTCGCATCATCATCTTCTATGATGAATCCTGACCAAACACCCTATCCTACTAACAAATTTTCAGGTTCCTGGCGCTGGTGGGGTGTAAGCACAGAGTAAATCAGCTGCCCTAGTAGCAACCTGCGCTAACTAACATTCCCGTCCCTTAAAATCGAGGTCTACAAACTGACATGGCGGGCGCGGTTGGTGGCCAATGACTGTTACCTATTCGCAACTGATTTAGTTTTAGCAATCATGGTGTTTTATCTTTTTAACGTATTCATACATGCTGTTGATAAGGGAAACACCACTTGATTGTCGAAGCCTATGATTACTAGTGCTGAAAGGATATTACGGTCCTGTTCAGCAACGGAGATGGACAACCATGGGTGGTCTCTCATGCTCATGCTCATGCTCAAAAATATAATTTAATTTTAAATGACTTATTGACATCAAAAAAGGAAAAAAATGCTTTTCCCTGTTCTTTTATATTTTTTTTATTATTTACACTTTCTGAATAAGAAGATTAGAGAAGCATTGATTTATTCGAATTTGAACATCTAACATTGAACATGTTCTAAACAATTTCGATTTTTTCAATGTGTTTCTGATTAGTTTATATAATTTTGCTTCGATAATTATAAAATCAAAAATTCCCGGGAGTCTCGACCAAATTTCCCGGGAATCGAGAGGTCCAAAAATGGTCGATTTCCCGGGAAATTTTACCCGGGAATTCCCGCTCGTCACCCTCTAATCAGATTGTTGCAGAATAGGGTCCGTATGTTAGAAAATTTTGGAACAAGAAGACAACAACCTCCTTGATTACTGTGTACTAGCGTGGCTCACGGATATATGAAAAAGACAAAAGTGTTCAATTTCGAACGCCTCGCTCGGAATTTTGTAGCAATATGGCCCTAGAACATAGCCTGAAATTTTGAGCGCATTAGGTTAAGGTTTAGTACTTCCACCATTGGCCTGAAGTTAGTATGGAACTTCTAAAAATTTACTATAGGAAATTTTCACTTTTAACCTCATCTTAGAGAAAATTTCCCAAAACCCAATCAAATTTTCCTATTCTCAAGTTTCTTATAGGTTTTGATCCGGGGAACAACTTTGTAGAACATCGCAAAGCGCTAGGGATTGATCCCGAAAAGATACAGGATATTTTTTGGAGTTTGGAAAACAAATTTAACGTGCTCTAAAAATTTGCCTGTATCTTTCCGGGATTAATTCCTAGCGCTTTATGATGTTCTACAAAGTTGTTCCCCGGATCAAAACCTATAAGAAACCTCTATTTTGAGAAAAAATCATAGGGCATAGGAAAACTTTCTCGAAGAAGAGTTAAAAAGTTGAAAATAAATAAATTAAATTTATTGGAATTTCTTAATAACTTCAGGTCAAAAGTGGAACTACTTATCATTAACCAAATGCGCTCAAAATTTCAGGCTAGCTTCTGGGGCTATAATGCTACAAAATTCCGGGCGAGGCGTTCGAAATTGAACACTTTTGTCTTTTTCATATATCCGTGAGCCACGCTACTGTGTACCCTTAGATTAAAAAAATATATGGTAAGTGAACTGATTTGAAGGAGTTTGTCCCTTGACTCAAATTTTCAAAACAATGATTACTTTTTTGAATTTTTGATTTTGATGAAACTTTCTACGTTCTTTTTTCTGTTCATTTTGCATTATTGGTCGGTTAGTCGGTCCATACAATTTAGGCAATCGATAAAAAATACGTTCTTAGGAAACAAATTTTTGAAAATTTTAGTTAAGGTTTTGTATAGACAATAAAGGCTATTTAAATATATTAAAACAGAATTATCTTGATAAAAAAGTCAATAAGAAAATGATTTTTTTTTTCAAATGTAATTGTACAACTTTGTTAAAGAAAAACTTCAAAATTTCAATTAAATTAAACGTGCAATCATCTGAAAACATTATGAGATGCATTTTCCTGAGTCGACAATCAATTTTACGATTGTTGAACAATTTCATATAAAAAATATTTTTTGAGATATTTCAATGTACAAAACCGCAATAAAATTTCATAACATAGATTTTTTGAAAACTAATAAATTCAAATCAACTTCATTTTTTTCATTGAACTTAGAAATTGTGGCCACTTTTGCCAAAAAGTCTGGGATAAATGATACAATTTGGAATTTTGTTTTTTTCTTAAAGAAAATTTAAAATTAACATATATGATGCCACATTATCTGAATTCAACAAACTATTGAATTAATTCATAACCATTTTCGTCTGCCATTTTTCGATATTTTGAATCAATATTTTGCTAGATTTTTCAAATATTGATCAGGTAGCTCTGGTTGTGGCCTGTAATTTTATTTTACTTTTTTATTTATTTAAGCCAAAACCCCGTTTTCCGCGTTAAATAGTTGGAATCGGAGATATGCATATTTGAAAAAAAAGGTCTTTTGGAAAAATCTGAACGAAATTTCAAAAATTATTTCAGATGCAAAATCGAATCTGTTTAAATTTTGTGAAAAATAAGTTTTTATCAGTGTCATGTTTTTGAAAAACAATGATTTTTTTTGGAAAAGAATAGAAATTCTGCTAATTTTTTTAATTCAGTTATTAATGTAAAATCAAATTTGCAATCGCAAAGTAATTTGAAGAAACTTTCATAAAATGTGCCGTTTCGTAAAACTTTTTAATATCTTCGAAAAAATCTGTAAAAATTCTGCAATGAAGACTTCAACACTTCAAGAGCGTAATACAGTCGAAACTCGATTATCCGAAGTTTACATTATCCGAAGTTAGATTTTCCGAAGGTGTGTATGGGACTTCGGATAGTCGAATTATAAAAAAAAAATTATGTTCTTTTTTTTATTTTCTTACTTTTAACATAAAATTCGAGTTCTGTGACCACATTTAACGGTGCACATCAACCAGAGCTTTTGCACCCAGATTTTTGTAACAGACATTTTAGTATCTTCAAAACTACGGGTACTATCGAAATATTTTTTTATTCATCCCCTAAAGTACGGTCCACAAAGTAATTTACAACAAAGTTTGATTAATTTTACATTCCCAATATTGCAGGATTGGGTCCGTAAGTTTGACTATTTTGGTATAAGAAGACAACAACTTCCTTCGTTGCTGTGCACCCTTAAGTCAAATTTGAATAGTTGATTACCGGTTAAATAACCAAATACATTTTTTCAATATATCATTATTGGCCGCCACCTTGGATTAAAAAAAAATCTTAATCACTTTAGAGAAGTTTGGGGGTCAAACTACTCTAAAATAAGACAAAGGAAACAAAATTCAATCGATTCTGGACTGTCTGGACTGTATTGAATTTTGCAATTGGGCAATTAAATGTTTGATATGCATTGTAAAGTGGTCTAGAAACAGAGTATTTTGTTTAAAAAAAGTTTATATTAAAACTGATGCGTTAGCATTTTTTCTAACGAATGATTTGCGCTAAAAATAGTTTTAAAAACTGTTAGTGCTTGGTCCGAATTTGTAAGCTGTAACTGAAAAAAAATTGTTCTGACAGGCAAACTAACTCCCAAAACTGCAACATTTGTTAGGAGCGAAATAAATGCTGATTTCCATCATCATAATGCTAAAAATAAAGATCAAAGCGAGCTGAATGATAACCAACCACACAGAAAAAAAAAATCATGGTAATATTACATCTGGGAAGGGGTACATCTTTTATGTAATAAAAAAAGATGTAATTTTACCTCTGGAAATGTGTAATTTTACCACTTTTCTGGTGTAATGCCACTTTTTCAATCTAAATTGAGGTAAAATTACATCATAAAAGAGGTAATATTTAACCTTCCAAAATTACAGCTTCCAAATTTACATTATTTTTTACTGTGCACTTTCCGAGATACCTCAGCCAAATAGCTCCATCCATTGCGGCACGAAATTCCGAGAACTGTTACGAAAGCAACCAACTTGCGAAATGTGAAAATGGCAAAAAGGTTAAGAGAGTACTTCTTTCTGCAATTTTCTAGCGGAATAACTATAACTGTAATAATTACGAGGTTTTCCCTTCTAGTGCCACTCCCTTTGATGTTATCTTGTTTCGACAAGGAAAAGCGCTCGCGCTTGTAAGAAATCTCTGCTAACAAGTGCAAATCAAGATGGGACCCCTCGGTATAGTGTCGTCTACCGAGTGAAAGCTTTCCCCCCGAGTGAAAACTTTTCTCGGAAAACAAACTCTTCAAACGGAATTCTGCCGCCAGTCATTAATGTCATTGTTTTCTTCGGTTTGCTGAAAGGAAAATGGCATTTTCTTGTGTTTTTGAATGGTTTTTTTTGCTGCTGCTGCTGGTCTCTCTCTCTCACTTTCTCAAGATGAATATTCATTATGCAAATCAGTAATGGAAGGAAAAGCTCTCCCGGTTTCGATCCTTGCACTGCTTTCTGAGCTTTCCTCGAAGCGCAACCCCCTCTTCGCTGACCCACTCGAGACTGAGAGGGGAAAAAAAAGAGTGGAAAACGAAACATATTATGAGAGTGCGACTCGGGAGCAACAGAGTGTCTTTCAGCTCGAATAATGATCGTCCCCTTGGCGGCGGCGTCGGCCAGCAACGGCTTGAATTCAATTGCGTGTGTATAATTTTATTACTCAATGATTTATTTAATGGGCAGTTTATGCCTTTTTTTTCCTGCCCCGAACGACGTTGGCCGACTAATGAAAAGCTTTTTTTTTTTTATTTTGCTGCATTATGTCGAGTTCATTTTTATTTGGTCTCTTTTTGTTTGCGTTAACGGTTTGGAATTTTGCTCTGTTAAATGTCGGTTTTTAATGGCTTGCCGGGGCATTCGTCACGTATTTTGCGAGAATTTTACGCGTGACGAAAAAATGTGTACAATATTGCCCTGAAACTTAATTAAAATTGTTATGCAATGTGACTCCAATTTGCTGTTTTTTTTTGCAAAATAAAAATTTCGCCTGAAATTCAATCGCTCAAAATCATTGGAATTTCTTGCCAATTTCCATACAAGCACACAACAAAAAAGTGCTTCAATAGTTCCCAATTTATGGTCCTGACCAGCGGTGGTGGTGGTGATCAAATGGCTGTTGAATCGTGGTTCCCACAGGGCAATCCAATGTTCGTTGACGCGTAAACCCTCAAGCTGATAGGACATCACAACACACACACAAAACTGCCAACTGCGCAAATCGAATTGACGGTGCATGGTTTGGGGCGTGACGTAATACACAATTTACCTGGCACACCGGGATGATTCAACTGAGAATTGGTCATAATTCTAGTGACTTTTAGTTTGGCCTAAAACTTGTGACCAAACTCAATCCTGCTCATCCCATTGTTTCTGCCACAAAAACCGGGGCACACCAGGTGCCATGTTCCGTTGGCCAACAATCTAGCCCAGCAATAACAAACGCCAACCAGAGAGAGAGAGAAATAACAACAAAAAAAAACCCCGTGCTAACCAAATCAATTTACCGGATTGTTGCTTCAGCGAACCGCAAAGTTTGCCCATGGCACGCCGAGAATACCCGCGCGGGCTGTGGGCCTGGAACAACACAACACGCCCAGGTGTGACAATATTCGCGCCCCATCAAACGCCGGCGCTGCCAATTACATCACGATTCGCTCGCGTGGACGAATTGTGCCAATATGGATTTAATTTATTATCCACCGCACCCCCTCGTGGCACGGATATTCCAACCAGCTTTTGGGGGAGGTTGCGGTTTCCAGTGATGTGGCTAAGCAATAATTCACCGCAGAATCGCGGTCTAAACCCACTGGAATCTAGTTTTTCTTTAATGTCAATACCAGTTTGGGGCTCGTTGATCTGGAAGCAATCGTCATTAGATAAATTTGCTCAATTTAGTAGAATAAATGCAAGAATCAAGTTTCAATTTCAATGCAATCAATTAAAGGGGCCATCCATAAACCACGTTGACACGTTTGTTATGGCCAACAAGGTTGATGGATTTTGGATTGACATTTCAACCACTTAAAAATAAAGTAGAATTTGATGGCACTTGATCACCACCTGACTGAGACATGACAATGTTAAAATTCCATGTTTAAAAAAAAACGTTAACCACATTGATTACAAAATTATTTTTTTTTATTGCAAATATTTGATTTCTTTTCAATATTTTCAAGGACAAAATCACAAATTGTCCTGACAAATTTTCGACATGTCCAGAAATATATCACCTAATGTTTCCAGAATTAATCAGTATATTTCAAATAAGAGTGCACTATTATTTATTGATGCACCTGATTTCAAAAAGTGATAAAATTTTAATAATTATTATTTAACTTCAAAAGTACATTTTGATAATCTAACTTGGATCTAAAACTAAAATATTAAAAAAAAATGAGGCAGTCTTTATTGGGCTCCCAAAGGAACTTCAAATGATCTAGATTTATTCGTACCCGTAGCTGCTACTTCGTTATTCACCAGGACCCCCAAGCTTTGCTCCGTGGACCACAGATGAAAAGTAGGAACCAGTCATACCCCCCTTCGCAATTTTCAAAGGTCCCTATCATGCTGATCAATACCGACGCCGGCCACGACCAGTGGTAGAGTCACGGGGAAGTGGATGGGAATGTTAGTCCGATACTTGAGTGATGGGACCGCTAAATCGGCTGCGTCTCCGACAAAGCATCACATGAGTTTTGAGGGGTTTGTAAGATGGGTATGAGGTCAGGATTTACTGTGGTAGGTGACGCGACCATAAGCAATTTGTTTATCGTTTGAAATTTTAAAAATCAAATTCGGATTTTGTCTAAAAAAAGAATTCGGATCGTTTCCATCAAAAATTACATAAAGAGAACAAAAAACTCATCGGCCAACGGACGCGCGAACTAACAAAATGAAAAAAAAAGAAGAAGAAGAAGACCAATCACCCCATGCACACAAACAGCGAAACAAATGTAACGAAAAAAACAGGACTGCGCGTCCTCATAGGCACTGCACTAATCTTACGGTTTATTTTAAGCAAAAAGTTATTTTTGATTTAAAAAAAAATGAATAAATTTTAAATTTTACCAAACGCTTCATTTTTTCTATTGCTATATATTTTTATCAGGCATGACTGTACGCTTAAGAAATAAAAAGTGATTGAAGATCACTAACTATTGAAAGAATTTTCTGATTAATGTGATGTTTTTTGGTAAAGTTATAGGTATTGATGAGGACTATTCTGAATAACATAGGAACACGATTTTGTTTTTTGTTTTCCAACTTATAAGAATTTTTTATTTTTGAAATTTTTGATTTTTTTAAGGAGACAAAAACCTGTAGCTTCAGGGAAAGTTATAAGTTTCGTAAACAAACTGCTTGTATTTTTTAAAATGGTTTTTAATTGTGTAAATTTCTGATTTTTTTAACATCTGAAAGATTCTGAATAATTTACCTTTTTGGACTTTCCAAACAGACCTTATTTTAAGTTTTTTCTAAAGAGTAAACTTAACTTTTTTTAAAGAGGCATCAACGATGCCAGATTATTTTATGAGAGAACGGTATTTGCTTTGAAATAAATCTGTTTTTTATCTATATCATGTAAAATTCGAAGCCATAGAAGACATTTTAAAAATTTTAAAAGTCAAACTCAATTATTAAATTGTTGAAATTTTTTAATAGTATCATTTAAAAAAAAACTTTATTTACAGCTTTTAATGATTTTTTGGACCGAAAAATCTGTAAAATACAGATTTATCTGTATATCTGGCATGGCTGCTTGGCAGCCATTCATCGGATTTCCAATGCTAATAAAAACATCTGTTAAATTTCCCGATCTCTCCTTTTTTAATCTTAAAATTTGCTTAAACTAGCCATAACTTGAAAATTCCTTTAAAAAATACTTTGAAGTACTTTTCGATTGCAATTTAAACATTTTATCAATAATTGAGCAATTCTTTCAGATTTCAGCCATTCGATTTTTTTAAGTACTTTTTAATCGGGCTGAAACTTTTTTAGTGTCTTCAGTATGCTCAAAGGAGCCATTTTGCATCATTAGTTTGTACATATAATTTCCATACAAATTTGGCAGCTGTCTATACAAAAAAGATGGATAAAAATAATATAATAATATTGCGTAATATTAAATGTTTGGACCTTTTGAAATGTAAGTATTGATTTGAAAATGTTGAAAATATTGTTTCCGAAAAGATCGCAAAATTTCAGGAATGTTTCATATTTAAACATTGTAAATCGGAATTTCCGGAATTGAAAAAATTTCAAATTTTGGTCTGAAAATTAAAATTTTTGAATACTTAGTAATCGATAAAAAAATTTATAGACTAATTTTAGTTTTTTTAAAACAACTAACGAAAAATAATATAAAGTTATAAATTATTGATTTGTTCCTCCTATTTTACCCAAAATCAATAAAAAAAACGAAACATCATGCAAAAAAATTTGCTTAACCCTTTCAGGCCTGATGGGTCATATATAATCCAAATGTCAATTATATATGACCCATCAGGCCTGAAAGGGTTAAGCAAATTTTTTTGCATGATGTTTCGTTTTTTTAATTGATTTTGGGTAAAATAGGAGGAACAAATCAATAATTTATAACTTTATATTATTTTTCGTTAGTTGTTTTTAATAGACAGTTAAATAGTAATTATGCATGAAATATATTAAAAAGAATCTTATTTAATTTGAATCACACTTGATTAAAAATTGAAATCAGTTTTTAATGTATTTTAAACTATCAAAAAAATTGCTCTTCTTGTTTAGATTGAAGCGTAGATAATCACCAATTAACAGTATTGAGCTAATTCTATTATTTGAAGCATGAAAAACATAGCATATATAATGAAACAAATCATTTTTTGACGGTTAGAATCATTTGCGGGATTCTGGGAATTCCCGGGATTCAAAAAATATGTTTCCCATCTCCCGGGAAATTCTAAACCCAGGAAAATTAGACGCCCTGGTTGTTTCCATGTATTTTTAAATATTTTCATTCTATACATGCAAATAACTCGCATAGGCATTTGGGCGGTGCTAGCTCTGCCTAGTTTTGGTGACCCATTTCAACACAGAATAGCCATGGGTGAGGTACCTCAGCTTGAATCGACAAGCCCCACCCTAAAGATCGTTTACATCAACCGGTTTCAAACGTTACTTAGAACTTTCGAACCCTAGTCAAATGGACAAAGACCCAGTATTCCTAATTCTAGTCATAGCTCACCAGGTGTCATGGTCAAGTGGTTAGCATTTTTGCTTACCAGTCCAAAGGACGGGGGATCGAACTCCGGCTTGAGCAACCTTGATTTTTCGTTCATTTCAGTTTGATTCTCTGTCAATGCATGTGTTTCAAAAAGTTATTTTGTTGCAAATCATCCTACCAATTTGGTTCAAATAGGCCAAATGTTTTTAAAACACGATGAACGATTACAACAACCACGACCATAATGCAAAATTTATTTTAAAAGTCAAGACTCTCAGCAAACAAAAACTGGAAACTAAACTCAACTCCATCTTCATTTCTCTAATTTTAACTAGCCACAATCATTTCCCAACGATCGTTCCCCTGATTGATGGTTGCGTCACAGCCTAAGAGAGTGACATATTTTTTTTTCCTTCACGCTAAAGCTGTGCCACGAATATTGAAGCACAAAAAAACAAATGGCTTTCAATGCTGCCAAGTCCAAATCGTTCTGGGAATCGCTGCAGCTCTGGAACTAATTAATTTTTCACCCCGCGAAATTTGAAACGCCCATTGTGTCCTTGGGATAAGAAGCCGGGACGAGAACAAAAAAAAGTCGTTCCAGATTATGCCAGTTTCAAGAGAAAAGATTAAATCGCAATCTTCGGGAGTTAATTTCTTCCAGCCCAAGCCTTTTTATGGCTTTTTCTCATGGCAGAAGGAAGCCGACCGTGAAATTTGATTCCAGCTCAGAGAGTCAAACTTTGGTAATTCGTGAAGGCCATTATCGTGAAAGAATGGAAAGGTTAATGTTGGAAGAGTAAAAACTTTTTCTTTCTCTTTTAGAAGTTTGAAGACATTTTTGATTCGTCACCTCTCCAGCTAAACCTTTCGATAAATTATCACAATTTCGAGCAAATCCCCTCGGTGAATGTGAGGAGGGCAAAGCTCATCAAAGAGAGGGGACCAAGAAAATAAAAAGTAATCCCTCCCAAGGAGAACCGGACACGGTCACGGGATTTTCGTTGCGCCCAAGACGACCCGACGTTCATCAATAATTCAGTGCGGTATTCGTCTGTCCACGTGTCCACGGGCAGGCTCGCCGAGGGTTTTCGCCGGGGTTTTCCCAGTGTCAATGAATCGATTGGACCCTCGTAAATCTTGCACACCGGGGCGGCCTTCGCACACGGTCATGAAAGGTGACTTCAATAAATTGCGAAGGGGTTTCCCTTCTGGCCAGTGTGTGTGTGTCTCAAGGGAAAATCGATTAAGGTTTGAATTCTCAGACGTCTTCTTGGGAATCATTTCGGAAAGTTTGTGGAGAAGTTGTCATGCCTTAACATGATTAACTGCCTTGAAAACCTTTGATTTTTTTTTCAGCCAAAAACTCAATTAGGTCGACACAAACTCTGAAATTTCACGCAGTGAAAACAATTACTCCGCGAAAAGTTTCCACTTCCAGCGAAAACAGCCTGAGCCCAACTGTTTGTTCAAAAATCATTTCAATCCAAAAATATCAAAACCAACTGCTACCTGCTGGTCACCAACAACCTTTCAAAAGAGTCACGCGGCAAATTGTTCGCGAACAAAACCGCGAAAACCAGAGTCAACTGTTTCAATTCCAAGGCGCGCTTGTCAGAAAAGTTTTTCTTTTTCGCGACCACGGGGTGAGGGGTACGAAGAAAAATGAACTTTCTTTCATTTTCCTTGCACACACAAAAAAAAGACGACGTCAAAAACCGGGAAATCTCGGTTCTGTTGTCCGAAAGGTATGGCGTGGATTTGACAAAAAAAAAATGTGCTTTTCTTATTTTGGAACAAATTTGCTGTTGGTTTTTCCTAAAATAGTATTTCTGCTGTATTCACAGTAGTTTTAATGTTTTCGGGAACATTTATTTTAAAGATTTGTAAATCAAGTTTAACATTTATAAAGGGATTTCAATATTTCATCTCGATGTTTTAAAATGTAAGGTAAATGTAGTTAAAATCAAATTTCAAGCCATCATTTCCCAAGTTACTATCAGTTAAAAATTTAGGCGATACTTAGAAAAATTCAATTTTCGCAGTATTAGAACTTCATCACGTGTCATCTCAGCTACCGGTGTAAAGATCAAAAAATAAAATTTTAGGAAATTTTCTCACTTTTCTATTTTTGCCGACGGCAAAAAAAACTGAACATTTTTTGAAATTTTAGCCTAAAATTCAATTCATTTTCATTTTTGGTTGCAAATGAGCGAATCTTTTGGGTTTCTCAAGTCGACTTTAATTTTTCTTTGCTGTTGAATGAAACTTTGTCTATGCATTTGATATGCAAAAAGAAGTCATTCAGCGTTATTAGTTTTTTCATAAATATATGAAATTTTGTATATGGAGAAGAAATTTTCTTATCGATTTGGTGTCTTAGGCAAAGTTGAAGGTTATGATTAGAACTTTTTGGAAAAAATAGGTTCAGGGGAAAGAAACGTGATTTCAAACTTTTCCACACTCAAAAATATTTTTCCAGATAGGTTTTATTTTATTTTCAACTTTTTTTATATAAATTTTAGTGTAGGCATAGTGCATGGTGAAGCAAAATTTGGCTTAGACAATTACAAATTTTATTTAAAATTATTGTTCCTCCCTTCAAAAGATTCTCAAAAATCTGTGGGAAAAAATAATGCAAAAAATTAACGTTGAAAAAACTTATAAAATGGGATTTAAACTATGAAGGATACATCGATTAATACTTATTTCTATTTATTCAACTTTTTACAAATTTTGAATTTTGAGACTACAGATCGGAAAAAAGATGTAAAACCTAGGAAAAAAAACAAATTCATAAATTCATTGACACTGACATTTTGTAATACTTTTTGCTTGATTTTTTTTCTAAAACTATGGTTTGAAATTTTGTTCCTTCCTTCTTGACCTCGAGCAGGGTCGAGGGACAAACATTTTGAACAAAATTTGTTCCAGCTTAATAACAAAATGATTATTGAAAAATCGTGTTTTTGGATATCGAATCCTAAAAAAAATTATTTTAAAATTTTAAAATCAAGCCTTACTTTAGAAAAGTTCTACAAATAGATACATTTCCTGATTCCATAATTGAGTCCAAACTATTCATTTTTTAAATTTTTAAATTTGGCAAAATTTTAATTTTTAGTAGTGCGTCCATCCCGGGAATTCCCGGGACAAAAATCCCGGGAATTTCTTATAATTTGTCCCGGGAACTCCCGAAATTTAAAAAAAATCAAATTGTATGCTGGAAAAAACATAGTAATCGATAATAATTTTAAAGCAATAAAGTTTTTATTCGGCATATATCAGCTTTTATTTGGGTAATAAGGGAAATTTGTTAAATTTTTAGTATACATAATGCCTAGCGTTTAAACATTTTCTATTTAATACCCAGTCTTTGAAAAATATATTTAATTTATTATTTACGTATATTTATGATTTCGAATTTGAAAAAAAAAATATCATAACATTTTTTTTTCATCGAATTAAGAAAGCTGTTGATGCCAATTTTTTGCATAATGTTTTGATTGACTTCATTAAAACTGGAACATAACAAAAAAGTCAGTACAGCGATATCCAAATTTATTGCTCTAAAATCTCCTGTAACTCCTGGATTTTCCACAGCTGGCAGTAGTAACACAAAGATAATTTCTAAAATATTTTTTTATGTAAACCATGAAATTCGAAACCAATGTTAAAATTTTCATTGACCGGTATAATTTTATTTGTTTTTGCTTCTTGTTTTTTATTACATTTTTAAATAAATTTTTGTGGTATTTCTAGTCCCGTCATATACAAAAATAAATAAGTGAAATATGCTTATAAAAGACATATCCAATGTATTTATTTAAAATTGTGGTCAATTTACAATGAAAAGCACAAACAAATAAAAAAAACATTTTTTATGTTTTTAAACTATCTAAAAACAGCTGTCTTTGTTTCGATTGAAGTGTAGATTATCACCAATTAATTTTTATCTTGAACCAAAACATAACCAAAATAATGAAAACATAGATTAAAGGACTGTTTCAAAAATTTCCCGGGATCCCGGGAATTTCCGGGATTTCAAAAATATTTGTCCTGTTTCCCGGGAAATTCACAATCTAAGAAAATTGGACGCTCTAATTTTTAGCATTGAAAATTCAACTAATAATAATTTGATGAAACTTCAAAAAACACATTTTCATCGATTCTTTGTGAGGCTGTATCTCAGAGACTTATTGTCCCAGAGGAATTTCAGATTTTATTTATCTGAAATTTCAGATTTTATTTTTACTGAGATGCTTTTCTTTCAAGACTTTTTTTTTATGACCAGCCCTCAAAGTTGTATGGAAAAATTAATAATGCAAAATTGCTACTTGTGACATAGGAAATGCATAGATAAAGTTGCAGCCCTCAAAGTTGTATGGAAAAATTAATAATGCAAGATTGCTACTTGTGACATAGGAAAAGCATAGATAAAGTTTCATCCACACCCTAGAATGAAAATTTGATAATTGCGAAAAAAAATGCGAAATCGATAATATCATTTCAGTATTTTTCAAATATTTTTTATGTTTTAGGTTTGTTTTGAAGATTTTACATAAGAAGGTATTGTTACATAAGAAGATATTTAAATTAGTTGATTTTTTTATTTATTTATGTGTTTTTCAAGTTGTATGGAAAAATCAATAATGCAAAATTGTTACTTGTGACATAGGAAATGCATAGATAAAGTTTCATCCACACCCTAGAATGAAAATTTGATAATTGCGAAAAAAAAAGCGAAATCGATAATATCATTTCAGTATTTTTCAAATATTTTTTATGTTTTAGGTTTGTTTTGAAGATTTTACATAAAAAGGTATTGTTACATAAGAAGATATTTAAATTAGTTGATTTTTTTTATTTATTTATGTGTTTTTCATTTTGCGTTCATACAAGATTTTGGATATGCATACAGGTTTTTTTTTTAATAATTTTAGACTAACATTTCAAAGGGGCTTAACTTTGAATGTTTGGCCACATGGAAAAATGAAGTTGAAACATCTGTTCGACCAATATGTCGATTTTTTTTTAAATCAGTATTGATCCAAAAATTCAAAACTGGGTCTAAGATTTTTAGCACATTCTGATAAGTTGGCATTTGATGTCCCTTGAAACAAATCAAAAAATAAAATAAAAACTTAAAAATTGTGTTTTTTTAGCAAATCAAATTTTAGTGGCAAAAAGTTTTTTCAGTGCAGATCTTATTACCAACAACTTTGCCCAAGACACCAAATCGATCAAAAAATTCCTTCAATACAGATTTTTGAATTTTCTTAAATCATTTTTGGATGGACAGCTGCCATATTTGTATGGAAAATTATATGGACATACTATTGATGCAAAATTGCTTCTTTGGGCATACCTAGGGCATCAAAAAAGTTTCAGCCGGATTTAAAAATACAAAAAAATACGAATGTCCGAAATAATCTGACAAATTTGCTCACTATAAAATGACCAAGTTGTGAAAATACTGTCTAAAATTTAGTCCGAGTCAGAAAAGACTGTTTTGTGACGTTTTTACATTTTCCACATGGGTAGTCATAGCTAGCTTAAATGATTGAATTCATTGATATTATTTATTTAATTTATGCAATTTGAGACAATGAGAAAAAAAAACAATTTTTAACAATGTTAACAATGCAGCATTTTTATCTTTGCTTACTAATAATTTTAGGAAGTTAAGCTTCGGAATCGAATTTGGAATCATTTTTGATAAGTTAAGTCGAAATATTAGTTCACAAAAGCTGAACAGTGTTCCACCTTATATCTTTTTGCAAAGAATTTGTGATATTTTTTTCTCAAATATTTCACCTTCTTTTCTTCATATCTTTCTTTATCTCTATCTGCTTCTACTAGAGTATCTTACGAAGTTTTCATTCGAATCCTAAACTAAGTCTTCCGCTCTTTGAAGTCTTATAGTTTCTTTAATATTCTTATGAAAAAAGATTTTTCACGTCACAATTGTTGTACAACTATGTCTCAATTAATAACAAACCACTTAATACTTTTTTAGCTTGGTATGAAGGTAATTTATTGAAACAAACATGATAAATGATACGATGAAATTTTGTAAAATGACTATTACTACACTTGAAATACTCTACATGATACCTATGCAATCAATAACCGGCGCGTTTGGTACGGTATGTCCACGCATCCTTCCTCCCCTGTAGATTCTGTGAAATGTGGTCCGTTCTCAGAATCCTCTCTGCGGTTAACACAACGCAGTAGGGCTGGCCACGTTAATTTTTGTTTTACATTTTCGGGTGTTCTCAATTATTAAAATTTACCAGGAAAGTGCTTGGGGCGTAATCTAATCACAAGACTTTCCAGCATGCTTTCATCGGACTGGCTGCGTTTTTGTTAGATCAGATTAGATTAGATTTAGGCGAAATATTAGTTCACAACAAATCAGGAATAATGTGTTTGTATTCTACTAGAATTATGTAATTAACCCTCCAACTCGTTTTGCCTTTCTTACTAAAGAAAGGTATAGGGTTTGCTTTTGGCTCCGACGCCAATTCAAGCTTCGTTCCCAAATCATTTCTCGAGAAATATTCATTCGAAAAATCTGCAAAAAATCATGGACGATCGATTTTCGACGCCCGATCGATTGACAATGACAGAATTGGTCTACCTCCAATATCCGAATTTTGGCGCTTGATTTACTGTAGAGCACGCGTGACGTCCGTGTGTGGTAAAAAAGTGCTCAATTTTGTGGTAGGGGGTTTCTCAGAGCCCACATTATGGATTTGAGCTCTCTTGGGCGCATTTGAAAGGGGATGTGCTGAACCTGAACCAGTTCCATACCAAATTTGAATTTATCCATTTTTTATGGGGACTCGGAGTGTGTTTTCACCAAATCAGGCGGTTTTCAAATGAAAATTCGGTCGAAAATTGAAGTATTGAAATCGTTTATTTGTCCAAAAAATTGCATTTTCCCAGCCCTACATCCTCCCAAATTTTCATCCATGTCGGTAATGTGGTTCTTGATTTACAGCTTGTGGACTAATTCACTGTGAGGGGGAAAAACCCCTAAAAAAGGTAAAAACCAATTTTCACCAAATGCCAAAACTATTCCTTTGGCATTTTATCTAATTTTTTTTCTCCACATCATAATCTAGACCATACTCGATGTTCTGAAACAAATTTGACCTCATTCGGATTTACCGTTCAGATTTTAGAAAATTTCCATTTTTGCCTTTCTTACTAAAGAAAGGTATAGGGTTTGCTTTTGGCTCCGACGCCAATTCAAAGCTTCGTTTCCAAATCATTTCTCGAGAAATATTCATTCGAAAAATCTGCAAAAAATCATGGACGATCGATTTTCGACGCCCGATCGATTGACAATGACAGAATTGGTCTACCTCCAATATCCGAATTTTGGCGCTTGATTTACTGTAGAGCACGCGTGACGTCCGTGTGTGGTAAAAAAGTGCTCAATTTTGTGGTAGGGGGTTTCTCAGAGCCCACATTATGGATTTGAGCTCTCTTGGGCGCATTTGAAAGGGGATGTGCTGAACCTGAACCAGTTCCATACCAAATTTGAATTTATCCATTTTTTATGGGGACTCGGAGTGTGTTTTCACCAAATCAGGCGGTTTTCAAATGAAAATTCGGTCGAAAATTGAAGTATTGAAATCGTTTATTTGTCCAAAAAATTGCATTTTCCCAGCCCTACATCCTCCCAAATTTTCATCCATGTCGGTAATGTGGTTCTTGATTTACAGCTTGTGGACTAATTCACTGTGAGGGGGAAAAACCCCTAAAAAAGGTAAAAACCAATTTTCACCAAATGCCAAAACTATTCCTTTGGCATTTTATCTAATTTTTTTTCTCCACATCATAATCTAGACCATACTCGATGTTCTGAAACAAATTTGACCTCATTCGGATTTACCGTTCAGATTTTAGAAAATTTCCATTTTTGCCTTTCTTACTAAAGAAAGGTATAGGGTTTGCTTTTGGCTCCGACGCCAATTCAAAGCTTCGTTTCCAAATCATTTCTCGAGAAATATTCATTCGAAAAATCTGCAAAAAATCATGGACGATCGATTTTCGACGCCCGATCGATTGACAATGACAGAATTGGTCTACCTCCAATATCCAAATTTTGGCGCTTGATTTACTGTAGAGCACGCGTGACGTCCGTGTGTGGTAAAAAAGTGCTCAATTTTGTGGTAGGGGGTTTCTCAGAGCCCACATTATGGATTTGAGCTCTCTTGGGCGCATTTGAAAGGGGATGTGCTGAACCTGAACCAGTTCCATACCAAATTTGAATTTATCCATTTTTTATGGGGACTCGGAGTGTGTTTTCACCAAATCAGGCGGTTTTCAAATGAAAATTCGGTCGAAAATTGAAGTATTGAAATCGTTTATTTGTCCAAAAAATTGCATTTTCCCAGCCCTACATCCTCCCAAATTTTCATCCATGTCGGTAATGTGGTTCTTGATTTACAGCTTGTGGACTAATTCACTGTGAGGGGGAAAAACCCCTAAAAAAGGTAAAAACCAATTTTCACCAAATGCCAAAACTATTCCTTTGGCATTTTATCTATTTTTTTTTCTCCACATCATAATCTAGACCATACTCGATGTTCTGAAACAAATTTGACCTCATTCGGATTTACCGTTCAGATTTTAGAAAATTTCCATTTTTGCCTTTCTTACTAAAGAAAGGTATAGGGTTTGCTTTTGGCTCCGACGCCAATTCAAGCTTCGTTTCCAAATCATTTCTCGAGAAATATTCATTCGAAAAATCTGCAAAAAATCATGGACGATCGATTTTCGTCGCCTCGTCGCCTCGTCTCCTCGTCTCCTCGTCGCCTCGTCTCCTCGTCTCCTCGTCTCCTCGTCGCCTCGTCTCCTCGTCTCCTCGTCTCCTCGTCGCCTCGTCGCCTCGTCTCCTCGTCTCCTCGTCTCCTCGTCGCCTCGTCGCCTCGTCTCCTCGTCTCCTCGTCGCCAAGTTGTCAAGTTGAGCTTCACATGCAGACGCGAGCAATGCTGGCGCGTGATGCTGGCGCGTATAGAGTTTTGATACTAGATTACCCCCTTTTAGTGCAAGTTGCTTTATCGATTGTTCGTTCATCACACATCGCCTATCATTATTTTCTATGCTAAGCTTCAGTGAACGCAAACTTGACGCAAGCAGCTATCTGTTCTGAAGCCTCATGCTCATTCTTTTGCCTTTCTTTTTTGTTTTGCTCATTTTCTGATCGAACTCTGAGCGAACGAATTTCTGGGAAACGTCTAAGCTTCCCATGTGCCAGTGACAACGCACATCGCGGGTTTGGTTTTCTAGCTTCGGTACTAGCCTTTTTGTGTATTAGTATTTTTGTTCATCGTACCAGCGCACCAAGGTGGTTTATTCGGTACGTTTGCGTTTGTCGTAGTGAAGTCCCACCGAGCGCTCAGTCGTTGTATGCTTCCCAATCCCAAAAACGCCTAAATGCTTGCTTATTAAAAGCTCACAATTTTGCCTAACGCCTAAATGACAGTTTAGTGAATTACAGTAGGCGTTTCAATGCTTTCAAGAACATTTATGCGGCTTTATCGTTACATCGTTGTTTACAACACGGCAAATTCTCGGGTGTTGAAACACTTTCTGCCAGTCATTTTGTAACCACTTTAACGCATTGGAGCAAGACGGAATTATTTTGTTTTCTCGTTAATTTTAAATATTTTGAAAAGTGCAAAAAAACACTCAGAGAATACGAACAATTTAGCGATATGCAGAAAACATTACGAACATCGCAAATTGTGAGCTAATTCTCTGCCTCAAAAATAATTTGTTCTGATTTTAAAAATCGAAAATGCTTGTGTGCGAGCACAGCTTACAACCGGCCATGGCAAATGGGGCAAAAACCAGCGCTTTATAAGTTATGTGAAAAAATAAGGTTGAGTTTAGAATTGTATTATGAATGGACCATTCATTCTTTATTTTGCTATTTCTTTGAAAAAAAAAATCAACTGCCGTTAACTTCCTTTTGTAAGAAAGGCTCTATCTCACCCCAGGTGGGATTAAATCGGGTTTTTTTTTAAACTTTTAATTTTCCACTGTTTAGGTTACCATTTGGCGCAACTTTCGTTCACGATAAACGTTACTTCACTTGTTAAATAATTTCTTGTTTAATGTTTTGCTTGTTTTTTTTTTTTTTTTTTTATTTTTTTTTTCGTAGCATCTACTAGATATAACAACAAAGCAACTCAGCATTGACACTGAACCAAGCTGAAGCTCAAAAAAGATTTCGTCTCCCACAAGTTGAATGAATTTCCTGATTTCTTCGCGTTTTCCATTTCACCTTTCGCCTTTAACGAGGCCTTTTTGCTCTCCCGCGGAACAATGTGTCATCCACCGAAAAGGAAAAATCCAGCCAGCCGGAGTTGGCCGGGTGGCCGCGTGTCAAAAAGTCAACCGCAAGAAGCGCCAAAGTCCCAAAACTGTCGTCCAGCCCCCCGCCGGGTTCCATATTGTCGGTTTTGTTCCGGACTTTTTCAGGGGGGAGAGCCTGTTCGCGAGAAGGAGGAGGGTTCACTTTTAACACTCGCTCTTTAGGTTGTGAATTTTATATTTGATCTCGGTGCCGGAATGGAAAACCGGGCGGAGGAAGGAATGGGCGGTGGCACAGAGGGCAAACTTTTAAATTATATAGAAAATAACCACAGCAGTTGGCGTCAGCTGGCCTTTTTTTTTTTTTTTTTTGAGGGAGTTGGAAAAGGAGTGTCGGGAAATAGTATGGCAAGTCTCAAAATCAAGCAGAAAAAAATAATGGAAAACTCTGGATTTGCAAAACCTGGAACGCGTGGGAGCTGAAATTAAATTTTCGACAGACCGACTCGGTGTGTGCAGTGGCAGGGTTCACAAAACTATGTTTAGTAAAAAATGAGCATACTCCAACGTAATCTGTGATAAAGCGATTTTTTAAAGTTGTTACAACCTGACTTAAATAAAAAAAAAAAAAAAGAAAAAAAAAAACAGGGTGTGTGACGCCTGTCATTGCCAACCCTAGCCCCGAGCTCATGACCCTTTCATACTGATCTTTCCGCCAGCCAAAGGGTGCCCCCAGACGATTATAATTTCCATTCCCGGATCACGAGCAGTCGGTTTGATATTCTTTCTTCGAGTTTTGGGCTGTTTTTTTTTGTTGCTTCGCTCTCCTCCCCCAAAAAAGCCCTCTCTTCTGAAAGGGCTTTCGCAACGGGCTTTAACAGCAGCTGCAGCTTGAGCCAAATTGCACATTGCACCTCGAAGATCATCTGCAGCTGATGGCGCCGCCGCCGGGTTTTCCATGGAAAGAGCAAAAAAAAAAAAAAGAAAGAAAAACTAAAGCTTTTCCGAGCTGTTTGTGTGTGTTCATTAGCCTGTCCCATTTTGAGGTCATGTCGAGGAATTTCAGGTGCTCACTTCTTAAATGGTAGATTATGATGTTAGGAACAATGTTTTCTTAGACAAGAAAAAATAATAAAATACTTTCTCGCACCCCCTAGTCGATTTACTGAAAAAAGTCACTTTTTTGAACAAATTTTCTAAAATCGCTTGGAATCAATACAAAAACTGTTTCGATCAGGTGTGTATTATCTTCAAACGATAGGTTTTTGTCCATAGATTAAGATGCACTATCAATATTGGACGAAAATTTAAGTTTTTGGACTCTCCCAGGCGGATTTGTGTCGAAAAAATCGCATTTTTTCGAAACTTTTTTCAGAAATGTTCATTTAATTCAGGGTAGCCTATTTTTCCCAGTGAAACCAATACGTGCAGCTTGTAGGAAATTTCATGGCGAACATTTTTCCCTCTGAGAAAATGCAATTTCAACACTCCAGAGCCGAGATATTTGAGTTTTAGTGAGGAAAAAAGTGCCAATTTTCAAAATTTCTCAGAATTCTGAAGCAAGGCCTACTAATTACACGATGTAGCAAGCATATGTCTCAGAGGTCAGGGTATGCTTTTTATAGTAATTTTGGCCGCTGAATCCGAATCTGAAATCAAATTTCGTGCAAACAGTGATGTTTTGGAGCTACACCCTTTTGGAATGTTATTTGCGTGTTTAAGAGGCAGTTTTTGTAAATATTGCTCGGTTTGTTCTAAAGGTCGTATCGAGGTGCTCCGATTTGGATGAAACTTTCAGCGTTTGTTTGTCTATACATGAGATGAACTCATGCCAAATATGAGCCCTCTAAGACAAAGGGAAGTGGGGTAAAACGGGCATTGAAGATTGAGGTCCAAAATACATAAAAAATCTTAAAATTGCTCGCATTTAAGTAAAACTTCATCAATTTCAACTATCTTAGATGCATTTGAATGGTCTTTTGAAGCACTTCAAAATGAGCCATAGACATCCAAGATTGGTTTAACTTTTTCTCATAGCTTTTGCAAATTACTGTTAAAAATTGTTTTTTTTTTTTAAACCTCAATATATTTTTGCAACAGCCTCCAACACCCATACTCTTTTAGTTCAAGTTAGGGAATTTCATGGACTATAAGCCTACGGTAATAACTTTTTTGGCCAATCGCAGTTTTTCTCATAGTTTTTCGATTTTTCTATAACAAACATTTTACAACGTTAGTTATTGTTCTGTTGTTTAGTCTCACTTTTGTCATATTCGAAATCCTCGGAAAATTCAAACTCCAATGCCCGTTTTACCCCACTTCCCTTTGTCTTAGAGGGCTCATATTTGGCATGAGTTCATCTCATGTATAGACAAACAAACGCTGAAAGTTTCATCCAAATCGGAGCACCTCGATACGACCTCTAGAACAAACCGAGCAATATTTACAAAAACTGCCTCTTAAACACGCAAATAACATTCCAAAAGGGTGTAGCTCCAAAACATCACTGTTTGCACGAAATTTGATTTCAGATTCGGATTCAGCGGCCAAAATTACTATAAAAAGCATACCCTGACCTTTGAGACATATGCTTGCTACATCGTGTAATTAGTAGGCCTTGCTTCAGAATTCTGAGAAATTTTGAAAATTGGCACTTTTTTCCTCACTAAAACTCAAATATCTCGGCTCTGGAGTGTTGAAATTGCATTTTCTCAGAGGGAAAAATGTTCGTCATGAAATTTCCTACAAGCTGCACGTATTGGTTTCACTGGAAAAAATAGGCTACCCTAAATTAAATGAACATTTCTGAAAAAAGTTTCGAAAAAATGCGATTTTTTCGACACAAATCCGCCTGGGAGAGTCCAAAAACTTAAATTTTCGTCCAATATTGATAGTGCATCTTAATCTATGGACAAAAACCTATCGTTTGAAGATAATACACACCTGATCGAAACAGTTTTTGTATTGATTCCAAGCGATTTTAGAAAATTTGTTCAAAAAAGTGACTTTTTTCAGTAAATCGACTAGGGGGTGCGAGAAAGTATTTTATTATTTTTTCTTGTCTAAGAAAACATTGTTCCTAACATCATAATCTACCATTTAAGAAGTGAGCACCTGAAATTCCTCGACATGACCTCAAAATGGGACAGGCTAGTGTTCATAATACACATTGGATTTCTCTGACTTTTTGAAGCTTGCCAGCGTCGGGGAGGATCCCTGGAAAAAAATATAGAGTGGCAGCTGAGTTTGATGTAGCTTTTTTTTGCGTTCAGTTTTCCCAGTCCAAGGAAGGGGACTGGAAGGGGAGGGTGGAGTCGGAAGTAAAATTTTATTTCCCTTTACTTGAATTCTTGCTCTCCCTTCTGAGAGGATTTTAATCCCTAACGAAGTGGATTAATGTGAGCTGCTGCGCTTGATGGGTTATCCAAATTGTGATTGAAGAATGCAAGAAAATAATGTGAAGAATCAGATTTAATGCTCGATATTCTTCAACATTTTCATTCTTTTCTTGGTACTACAAAGTATTTCTTGGTTGGTGTTGCACTTTGATACGTCAACGTGCTACATAAAATAAAATTTCCCTGCAATTTAATTGTCATTTTTTATGAACTGTCATATACCCTTTATCCGATTCATTACTTGGCATTGCAATTTGCATGGTTCTTCGAAATCAATTAATTTTCCTCCAAAAATGATTATTTCATTTTTCCCCCAAAGCCGACGCGCAAAAGCTTCACATATTTGCGTTGATATTGCCTTTTGCGGGCACAATTTTCCAGGTAAACGATTCTGTGGAAATGATTCAGAAAGAATCGCGTTTGAAAAATGTGTCCACCCCATAATTTAAAATTTGTCAATTTCAAGTAAATGAGCGAAACATTCATGATGCTTCAGTTGCATTGCCGCAGAACTGTCAATATGTAACATTTCATTTGCCCAAGAGGTACAAATTCTTGTGAAAATTGATTTCGTTCTAGATTTATCATTCATTTTTTTCCGGAAAACACTCGACGAAATGGCAAATAGCGATTTTGAAAACGTAAGCTTCGTCAGAAAATCTGATCATTGTCTCTCGGTACTGTTTAACGAACCTAGTATTTCTCAGATTTTTTTCACCGAATGCTATTTATTAACATAAAAATTCTCTATTAACAGATTGAAAATTCAGATCGATTCTCTTCTGATTCTTAAGAAAAACCGTTGGCATTTGTAGTATTTCTTTGATGTTAAACCCAAGGAATGACATTTCAAATTGTATCGCTTGGAAATAAAGTTGAAAATACTTTTTGAAGCTTATGTCACTCGCCCCCCCTTCCCCCTTATTCAAAATTGGTTTGAAAAATCAGGTGGCAAAATATATTTTTTCAGAAAACTTCAAAATTTTAAAGGAAATAGAAGTCTTACCAACTGAAAAAAAATTAGAATTGCATTTTCCTGCGTTTGAAATCATATTTAGCATGTGTGGGATCGATCAAAAATATTTTAAATTTTTGTGGAATTCCAATTTTCAGCACCGCAAAAAGTTTTTTTATTGGCGAAAAAAAAATCTCTTCAATACTTGGATATTTTTAATACTGAGTAACTCTCTACAAAATCGGCCGATTTCGACCATTTTTATTTTTTATATTTTTTGATTTGGCTCAAACTTTGTGGGGGCTTTCCCTATGACCAAATAAGCTATTTTGTGGCATTGGTTCACCCATACAAGTCTCCATACAATTTTGGCTGCTGTCCATACAAAAATGGTATGTAAATATTCAAACAGCTATAACTTTTGAATTTTCTGATCAATTTGGTGTCATCGGCAAAGTTGTAGCTATTGTTGAGGACTATTGAGAAAAAATAGGTACACGGAAAAAAAATTTGCAAATTTTTTAATCATTTTTTTTCACTAAAACTCAATTTCCCAAAATACGTATTTTTTGATTTTCGAGATTTTTTGATATGTTTTAGGGGACAAAAATCCTTTGAGCTATAAGAAACATGGTCAAAGAGTCTGCCGCCGAGTTTTGAATTTTTGAAAAAAATAGTGATTTTTGGAAAAAATCGAAGTTTCATGCAAAAACAAATTTGATGTTATTTTTTAATGCAAAATTGAATTTGCAATCGAAAACTACTTTACAGATTTTTTGATAAAGAAATCCGTTTTCAAGATATAGCCACCAAAAGTTATAGCTGTTTGAATATTTACATACCATTTTTGTATGGACAGCAGCCAAAATTGTATGGAGACTTGTATGGGTGAACCAATGACACAAAATAGCTTATTTGGTCATAGGAAAGTTTGAGCCAAATCAAAAAAATACAAAAAATAAAAATGGTCGAAATCGGCCGATTTCGTAGAGAGTTTCTAAAAAAAATGCAGTTGCAAGCCATAGACTCACACCAGTTCTGTTGTTTTGCAAACTAAATTTTCAAAAAAAGGATGATTTGAAGAAAACATAATTTTTAGCAAAAACATTTTTTTATAACAAACTCAAAATGTAAAAAAAAAAATCTTAACACAGTCACAGTTCCATAAGTCTCTATTTAAAATCATCAAGTTTAGTTAAGTACTTCAAAAGTTATGCTAAAAAACGTCCGGAAGATTGTAAAAAGAATGGTTTCTATAAGAAAACCCGTTATGATATACATTTTTAGAAAGGTATTGCAAAGACCTTTCCAACGAGCCCAAAAAATCGAAGATCTGATAACCCTATCAATAGTTACTGGCACTAAAGTGTTATTTAAACACTTTTTTTGGTATTAAGATATTGTGAGGTTGAAAATCTGCTAACCCTATTATTTGAAGGTTGACCAAAACCAAAACTATGCTATTGTGAGGAAGGCATGAATCACTCTACGGTTTTTTTAATTTTTAATTATTTTTATCAAAAATTAGCATTGAAAATTTTGAGTTATAGAGGCAAAGTGAGGGCCAATTAGGTGACGATGCAAATAAATTTAGAAAATGGTTTTTGCACAAATGCTTTTCTTTCAAGATTTTTATTTCAAAAAAAAATATTTTTTTTTTCGGAAATGTTTACCTTAAAATACCTATAATTTCAAAACCATACACTTTAACGAAAAATGGTTAAATTATTTTTGACTGTAAATTTCTAAAATGATGTTCGGAAATGTGTGAGACAATATATTTTTTTTCATGATCTATTAAACTTTCATTTTTGTCTTTCTTTTTTAAAAATCTCTTAAGCAATTATATAAGAAATTTTCTTATTGGAAAGGAATGGAATGCAATCATGGGACTGAGATCGAGAAACGGGAATTATTCAGTTAGAATAAAACTTTAAGTAGCTAAATCTTGAAAACGGTCTTCTTTGTCAAAAAATTGTAAATTATTCTTTGCTGACAAATTTAGTTTAAACATTAAAATCTGCAGTGTAATTTTTTTTGAACAAATATTTCTATTTTTTTTTTTCAGTAAACTTTTTTTTTCAAAACATCACAGGATGGTCGCAACATTTTTGTCCAAATTCTCTATACAGTGAAATCTCTCGTTAGCGATATTGAAGGGACCGTCGAGAACGAAAACTCAAAGCACGCTTCTTGAAGGGACTGAAAATTTTATTGACAGCAGGAGCAATAAAATATTAAATGAAACATTCGGGTATTGAGAAACTGATTTTTTTGCATAAAATAAAAAAAAATAAAAGCGGCGATTTTTTGTGTATTTGATTTTTTTATCTGAATAGTTCTCATAAATACCTAAAATTTGCCCAATTTACCAAACCGATCAGAAAATTTACCGTTTTTGAATGGACAGGTGCCAAAATTGTATGTAGTCTTGACTTATTTCGTTATTGGGAAGGACTTCACAAAGCTTGGACCAAATAAAAAAATATAAATAAAATCAATTTTCGATTTGGGTGGACAACTGCACATAAATCATGTGCCAGTTTTTTTTTGGAATTTAGATCCTAGTGAATACAAAAGGAATAATAAATGAAAATTTTTTCACATATTTTATTTTTACAAAATCATCAAATTTTTTTTTGTCAATTATCAATAACAACAGGAAAAATTAAAAAAAGCTTAACTTCAGAGACCTTCTTTTCTAGCTCTTTTTATTATGAAATTGTGAATAAAATAGCATCAGTTATGAATTTGGTTTAAATTGTTAAATGTTCTAAATTACTTAATAGCTGAGTTAATTTTGATAGAATTTCTGTCGATTTCAATGGTACTCTTCAAGGCATTATTTCCTAATTCTTCAAATCTCGGAAAAAGCACTATTCCCTTTAAAAAAAATTCCCCCAAAGCTATTGAAGCTGTAGTGTTTTGTACGTGATGACCTTTAAAAAGTTCTTCCTTCGAAACAGAAGCTAGC
>NC_068939.1:180880533-181003033 GCF_016801865.2 Culex pipiens pallens
GTTAAAAAAATGTAGGGCATGCGTATTCTCATTTATTGAACTGTTTCGACTAATAATGCTTGAAAGTTTTCGGTGATTTGCTTATGTTTTATCATTTTACATTTTATTGAATTTCATATCAAAGCAAGATTTAACAATCTTGTCCATCAAAAATGAGTAAAATAATTTGAATTTTCATTTAGCCCATTAAAAATATTTTTTGAAGTTTTCATCTCACTTTTTAAAAACTAAATTTAAAATCAATAGCCAAAAATAATATAATTTGTAACGAAATCCAATTTTTTATTCAAAATGAGAACAAAAAACAATAAAGGGTAGTATTTTTTAGCTTTCACGGGAATCATCCACCCAAATAATCAAATATTGTTAAAATTAAACAGAACTCAGAAAAAAATCTGAAATCTTTTCAAAAGGTGATTTCAAAGAAAAAAATATTCTTCAATTCATTTTGAATAGAATATAGCTTGATTCCTTTAATTTTTTTTTTTGAAATTGTATCTTTCAAATAAAATTAACATTAAATTCAAATAAAATTGGCATTAACAAGCATAGCACAACGAATGAAAATATTACTAAATTTACTTAGTTTTTAACAAAACTAAAAAATCTGAACAATTCCTTAAACGGTTCATATCAAACTATTAAATTTAAAACTATTGAATTTACTTGAATAGTCATTATGGTTGACATATTTATTGTGCCGCTATTAAAAAAAAATTGAGAAAATTGATAAAATTCACGAATTTCACGCTGTTCGCGCAATCGTCAAAATTCACTATCCCTATATAAGTAATTAAACAAGGGTATTCATTCGCTTAATTCTACAGTAGTTTATAAGATTATTTTATTCCTATTTGAGCTTGAGAAATTATTTTGAGAAATATCGTTACAAATTCACACAAACATAAAATTTCACGGGATTTCACGGAAAAAGTCAAATTTCACGGATTTCACGCTGTCCGCGAAATCGTGAAATTTCACTAACCCTTCAAATTATATTTAAAATGGAACAACATGATTAAGTCACGGTCACTAGCATAAGAACTCCATAATAAATGTGATACAAATTTGTCATCCATGTCTAAGTCACTCATCTCAGCCAAATCCCAGCAAGCCCGGCGTTCTTTTCGACAGACTCAACTCCGTGTCGTCCTGCGTGAATGATGGATGCTGTGCTGTTCGTTCACCAAACCATGCAAATTAATTTCCCTGATTTATTGTGTGGAACTCGTTGCCGTTCTCACGAAGGGCAAACTTTTCCCAGCAATTAATTACTGGTAGCTTGAGGTGTGGTGCTACGCCCCGTCGCACACGCAAAGTATTGACACACACACACACACTGTGGGAAAAGTTTCCACTCGCTTCAGTTTTATTTGTAAAGAGATTTTCGGGGGATATTTTAACGCGAAAATTGCGCATTTCAATAAAAGATTAGTTTGGCGCTCCGTTTGAAGGGATTAAGCTTCCCATCCCAAACCGCAATTAAGATTCAAAGATAACCAAAAACCCCGACGGCTTAGGACACACAAGTTGATCCCGTCGACCTTTTTCTTAATTGATCGCGATGAGGTCAAGGAACAGGATAAAAGCGTTTTGTAGTCCCTTTTTGGGGATGATTACGAAAGGCGGCGTCATAATCAGGCGAACAAGAACGTCTCCCCCCTTCTGAAAAGTGCTTTCAAAAACTTACCGTGCTTGCCTTCCTCGCCCTCGAGGGCCTGCAGCGTGATGGTATGCAGTTCCTCCTCCAGGTCGACGTGACAGTCCGACACGTCCCATGACAGGAAGCCTGGGGAGGTGAAAAAACAAACACAAATAAGAAAATTAAAGTTGTGTTATCGGTGATTTTACTGTTGTTGTTTTTGTTGCTTTACCGACAAGTCAGTTAGTTTAGCTTGCGTGCCAAAAGTTGCGTTCCGGTTGCTTGGATGAACTGGTTGGGTGGAATTTACGATATGGGAAAAGTTGGAACCTGATGGACTCTGTCGGAATCGACCGGTGGGAATTGGGTGGGAACGTTCATCATGATGAGTTAATAATGAATAGAGTATACGGAATAGTTGGTGTTTTGATTTGTTCTTGGTGGGAGAACAGTGTCACTTTGGTTCAATTGATTTAGAGTCTTATAACACATGCAACACCATAGAAAACTTATGACATTGAAATAACTGATCTTGTGTTTTCTTATCTTGATTGCTGATTAGAATGGATTTCATTTTATAGTACTTTTTGATTGAAAGTTGGATTTTAAACCTTAACCCTCTAACGCCCATGGTTACATCCAGAGCACCACTAATTTTTGTCTTCAAATTGAATTTTTCTGCAACCATGCATTTCTATATAAAATGTTAACTTAAAACCATTAAAAATTCATTTGGTCGATTCAGTCACGAGTAATGGCGAAAATCGTAAAAAATCTCGAATTTGCTCCATGCGGGAAGGGGTTAAAATAAACTCAAAATAGTAGTTTATGCAACAAGTTGCAAAAAGAGGATTTTTTCAGCACGAGTCGTACATTTATCCAACGAGGTTGACCGAGTTGGATAAATACGACGAGTGTTGAAAAAATCAACTTTTGCAACGAGTTCCATACAACATTTTTTGCAATTCCGAAAAACACCCAATGAGTGAAATTTTCAGTCAAATTTTCTTGTATTTTGTCAATAAATCGTTTAAATAAAAAAATGTTGAAAAGTGGTACTTTTCGAAACAAGTGTTGAAAAGTTCAACTTTTCAGCACCCATTTCAGTGCTGAAAAGTAGAACTTTTCAGCATTTATTTTGAAAAGTGTTGCAATTCGATTCTATTATTTTTGGTACAGAAAAGTAGGCTATTTCGTCGTTCAAGAATGACAGGAAAAGTAAGTAGTTTCACGACGGAATTGCAAAAAGTTTTTTTTTTTTTTGGGTCATTTGATATTTGAACCAATTTTTATTCTGGATTAATCAATACCTGCAACAAAACATTAGACATGCCAAAACTTTTGCCTCTGCGGATTTAAACAAAAATTAAAACTTATCACAATGCACTATGGGCGACCTCCATACAAACAGGTGGCAATTTCTTTATTATTATTTTGTGTGTGGAGATTTAGGGTAGTTTTCGTTAAATGAATGAAATGGATTTTTTTTTCCGAGAATGCTTTTTTGTTTTTAATGTCCAATATAGTTTTCCATATTACATTGAATTGCAACCGGGTCCGGTGGCTGTGGTTAGCGTGGTAGCCTCTCACCCCAGTATGGCCTGGGTTCAATCCCAGACGGACCCGGTGGTATTTTTCGAGACGAGATTTGCCTGATCACGCCTTCTATCGGTTGGGGAAGTAAAACGTCGGTCCATTTTCGTAAAAGAGGTTTTAGGTGACTCACCACACATAACCTTCGGACGCCTAGAAATGAGCATAAACTTGCAACAGAGCCCACAAAAGACCCGGGGGTCGTTAAAGTGGGTTGCTTTGCTTTTTGAATTGCAACTATGGCGATTTTCATGATTTGTTGAGACATTTTAATCTTTGAATAATATTTGCATATATCATTTTCATTCTTGCATGATGATTAGGGAGATTATTTAAAAAATACTTTGTTGTTGCAATATTTTATCCAACAAATTAAAAAAAAAATATTCTGAAAAAAAGCATTAAATTTTTAGTCAGTCTTGCTTACTATTTTTTCTTACCTTTTTTTTCTAGCAATATTGTACTGAGCAATTCTCTACGAAATCGGTCTTTTTTAAATTTTAATTTTTGTATTTTTTAATCCGGCTGAAACTTTTTTGGTGCCTTCGGTATGCCCAAAGAAGCCATTTTGCATCAATAGTTTGTCCATATAATTTTCCATACAAATTTGGCAGCTGTCCATACAAAAATGATTTATGAAAATTCAAAAATCTGTATCTTTTGAAGGAATTTTTGATCGATTTGGTGTCTTCTGCAAAGTTGTAGGTATGGAAAAGGACAAAACTGAAATTTTTTTTTTGTGATTTTTAATTTCACTTTTTGTCACTAAAACATGATTTTCAAAAAAAACACTATTTTTGTTTTATTTTCTGATATTTTTATAAATGCCGAACTTTTCAGAAATTTCCAGAATGTGCAAACAAATTTTTACCGAGTTACGAATTTTTGAATCAATACTGATTTTTTCCAAAAAAAAATCAAATGTTGGTCGCAAAAATTTGTCAACTTCATTTTTCGATGTAAAATTGAATTTGCAATCAAAAAGTAATGTAGGAAAATTTGATAAAGTGCACCGATTTCAAGTTATAGCCATTTTTGGTAACTTTTTTTAAAAAAAAGTCACATTTATTCATTGTTTGCCTACTTTAAAAAAAATTTGAAATGCTGAGAAAACTCTCTACATTTTGTTTTTATTTTTTTATTTTTTCGATTCGACCCTTAGTTGCTGAGATATTGCAATGCAAAGATTTAAAAACAGGAAAATTTATTTTTTCTAAGCCTCACCCAAACAACATACCATATTCTAATGTCGATATCTCAGTAACTAATGGTCAGATTTTCAATGTTAAAAAATTAAAAATTCGTGAAATATTCCGATCTTTTTGAAAAAAATGTAGTTATTTTTTAATCAACACTAACATTTTAAATGGGCGTGATATTGAATATTAGGCCCTTTTAAAATGTTAGTCTTGATTCAAAAAAAATATTATTTTCGAAAAAATCGGAAAATTTCACGAATGTTTCATGTTTTAACATTGAAAATCGGACCATTAGTTGCTGAGATATCGACATTAGAATATTATCTCAGTAGTCAGAGGTCCAATCTTCAATGTCTTTTAGACAATTTCATAGAAAATTTTCTGAACTTTTTTTTTTCAGAAATGGTACTCATGGTCACTATTTTTAAAAATCGAACTATTATCAAAAAAACTGTAAAGTACTTTTCAATTTCAAATTCAATTTTACATAAAAAGTTGAGGTCAAATTTTTCTTTTTGGTATAAAATTTCGATTTTTTTCCAAAAATCACAATTTTTTTTACCATACTTCTCTATAGCTCAAAAGTTGCGGGTTTTTGTCCCCTAAAACATATAAAAAAATCTCGAAAATCATAAAATACGTATTTTGGGAAATTGAGTTTTTGTAAAAAAAATGTTGATTAAAGAAATCGGGAAAAAAAATTTCCGTGTACCTATTTTTTCTCATTAGTCCTCAACAATACCTATCAGAAATTTAGTCCTCAACAATACCTATCAGAAAATTCACTTAAAAGTTACAGCTGTTTATATATTTACGTACCATTTTTGTATGGAAACCTGCCAAAATTGTATGGAGACTTGTATGGGTGAACCAAGGAAGGCCCCAACAAAGTATGAGCCAAATAAAAAAATACAAAAAATAAAAATGGTCGAAATCGGCCGATTTCGTTGAGAATTGCTCATGTGATAAATTATGAATAACTGAGTATTTTGGAAAAAAATATCGTCATGAAACTTTCAAGAAAGATTGGAAATCATCCTTGTAGTGGATTCAATGAATTTTCTGTATTATTAAATTTTTAAGATTTTTTAACATGCCTTATAAATGTATAATGCATGCATTTTTTGATATGTTAAAAACTTAACAAAAAACTATTATTAGTGCAAATTATTTCTAGTTTGTTTTAAGAAAAATAAAGGCTCATGAAGGAAACCAATGCAGTGAACAGTGTTCGCAGTTTTTTAAAAAAAAAATTTTTAAGCCAAAAGTCATCTAAAACTCTCTGGTTTACGTAGTTCCTGAACGAGTTTGCACTCCCAAGCCATTATCGAGAAATGCTTTTATTCTTAATTGTTCAACTCGGCGTCACTAATGCGAGATAATGGCATCACTTCTATTCACTGAATAATAAACTAAACAAACATTTGATTGCAATTTCCATTTTACCTCTCTCCCTCGATGTAGGCTCAACCGTCGCACTCCACTGCCAGCACTGTCTGTTCGAGGGCTGTGATGGCGCCGCCGCCGCCACCGGCCAGGAGGAGCAAATCGAGTGCAACGTGCACACCGTCAACCGGCTGTACCACCATCTGGCAGCACTGGCCAACCTCGAGGGACTACTTTCGGCACCGGGTCCGCAGGACTTTGCGTGCTTCCAGGTGGTGATTTCGGACGGGGCCAAGAACGGAACCGTCAAGAGTTGCGCCTTTGCCGAGTCGGACATTTGCAGCGCGTGGAAGCCGGCCATCCGCGTCGAGTCGTGCCAGGTTTGGAATGGTTCGACGCAGACCACTGCTCATAGCTTGGCCGGGTTGCCAGCTGGTGGGGCGGTGGGACGACTTTATTGGATTGTCGCACTGCCGTTGATTGCCCTCAAAATTGGATCAATAAAGCTGTGAAACTTTGCGACCTGCCGCCGACGAAATTACAGTGTGATTAAAAATGATTCAATTAAAATGTAATTCGCTTTCGATCGAAAGTTTCTCTTTCGCGGTTGGTCGCACTGGGCTGGAAGAAAGGTGTATCGATTTTTATTTTGTTTCTGTTAGAAATGTTTATTGCTGCGGTTGGGGATCAATTATGAATCGGCGCCGGACGCGAAAATTGGGTGCAAACGATGGCCGGGAATGGCTGTTTTTCTGTTTTGCGAACCCCGTTGTTTGCCCACCTCTAAATGGGATTGGTATTTGGTATTGATTCAGCCCAATTGGTTTGTCAACCAATGCCGGCAAGTAATGCATTTTTAATGTGGTTTCGCCGGGTTGATTGGATGGCTTTGGGGACGTTATTTTTCGTTGGTTTTCATCTTATTTGCATTCTTGAATATTGATTTTTGATTTTAAAACATAATACAATTTTTTACATACTTGGTCCTGGAACAGTTGTTTCAACATCGATGTGCAATGTTTTTTCTTCAACCTTCCATTGTATGTCTAGTGCTAATTAATCAATCGTGAAAGCACTCTTCAACGTTACCGACTCAACTTCACATCCAGCAATGAGTTAAATCGATACAATGAATCGTCGATTCCCGGGTGTTCCGAGTGACCTTCAACTTGATTCAACATCGTGGAGCCTTTATCTTCACCACGTGGACCGTGCTCCTCTGTGCTAAAGTAAACCTAAAGTTCCAGGAAAAAAAAAATAAACAAAGCAAACATCGTCTCGTTCTCTTAGAACTGCCTCAAACCAGGACTCATCTGCTGCAACTGCAGTAGGCGATGCACCACCATCCGCCGTGCCACGAGGATGATGAACTGGGTTAACAAGCGATGGTGCACACACACACGTCCCAAAAAGCCCCGCCGGATGTTGAAACAGAAATATTGTACCAGGGCAGGCAGGATATGGGTTGTTTGCCATGGTATGCACTGGTTTTGCATACATCCAGGAGGGTCTCTCCAACGAGGGATACCGGACGAACGCGAAATTCCAAATATGCAGATTTCACCGACAGACCGACCGTCGTAAATCATGAGTGCGAACACTTTACTGGGCGTTTGGCGGATTTTAGGCACGTCCCAGAACACGGAGCGACACTTGAATAATATTTTACTTCAATATTCATTATGGTGTTCACAAAAAAAAAAGAACAAACATTAGATGGCGTAACGAGATTTCATTATTAAAACAGAGCATTCTTTAACACTCTACTGCTCAATTTATGGGTGAGAATTTTTTTTTCTTTTGTTCGGAAGGCCATTTTGAGCTTGTTTTGTTCTCAAAAAAACTAAATATATTTAAATTTTTTTAGGTATGAATCGTTTGTAGTATTTTTATTTTCATATGGGAGCAATTCTCTGAGATTTCGGTCATTCGATTTTTTTGTAGTTTTTATTTCGGCTGAAACTTTTTTGGTGCCTTTGGTATGCCCAAAGAAGCCATTTTGCATCATTAGTTTGTCCATATAATTTTCCATACAAATTTGGCAGCTGTCCGTACAAAAATGATTTGTAAAAATTCGAAAATCTGTATCTTTGGGAGGATTTTTTTGATCGATTTGGTGTCTTCGGCAAAGTTGTAGGTATGGATAAGGACTCTGATAAGAAAATCTGATATACGGTAAAAAAAATTGGCGATTTTTGATTTCACTTTTTGTCACTAAAACTTTATTTGCATAAAAACACTATTTTTTCTGATTTGTTTTAGGGGACATAAAAAGCAAACTTTTCAGAAATTTCCAGAATAGGCAAAAAATCTTTGGCCGAGTTATGAATTTTTGAATCAATACTGATTTTTAGAAAAAATCGAAATATTTGTCGCAAAAAATTTTCAACTTTTCGATGTAATACCAAATTTTTTATCAAAAAGTACTTTAGTGAAATTTTGATAAAGTGCACCGTTTTCAAATTAAACTATATTAAGTAACTTTTTTGAATAGTAGCAGTTATTCTTTTTTTTTAATTAGTGCCCATGTTTGCCCACTCATGAAAAAAAATTAAGAGCTGAGAAAATTCCCTTTACTTTGCATTTTTGATTTTTGTTGATACGACTCTTAGTTGCTAAGATATTGCCATGCAAAGATTAAAAAACAGGAACATTTATTTTTCTAGGTCTCACCCAAACAACCCATAATTTTCTAATGTTGATATCTCAGCAACTAATGGTCCGATTTTCAATGTTAAAATATAAATCTTTTCGATTTTTTTTTCAATCAGGACTAACATTTCAAAAGGGCGAAACATTCAATATTACGTCCTTTTGAAATGACAGTCTTGATTTAAAAAATTGAAAATATTGTTTTCGAAAAGATCAGAAAATTTCACGAATGTTTATTTTCAAAAAAGTTACCTAAAAATGGCTATAACTTGAAAACGGTGCACTTTATCAAAATTTCACTTAAATTCTTTTTGATGGCAAATTCGAAAAACGAACTTGAAAAATGTTTGCGCCCAATATTTCGATTTTTTGAAAAAATCAGTATTGATTCAAAAAAATCATAACTCAGTCAAAGATTTTTCGCCCATTCTGGAAATTTCTGAAAAGTTGGCATTTGATGTCCTCTAAAACACATCAGAAAATAAAAATCATAAAAATAGTGTTTTTTTGCAAATCAAGTTTTAGTGAGTTGTAGAAAGTAAAAGTAGAACTACCCGAGCAGGGGTAAATAACACGGGAATACCAAATTTTGGTATTACTTGGGCAAATAACAGCGACCAAAATGTGCCCTTGGTTGCCCAGTAATAGATGGTAAAATACCATGAAATCATACCAAAAGCTTGTATGTGGAAGGGCACAACAATACCATACCATGTTATTCCAAAGGTAAAATAATACCACAAAATAAAATCATTTCAATACCAAGTTGAGGTCTTCTGGATTTTTGAACATTGCTTGAATACCAAAACTTGGTATTGTCATGGTTTTAATTTTAGGTATTCCCGCGCCCTTGGAAAATCATATTTTGGTATTCCTGTGGTCTTCCACAAACATGATATTGGTTTGATTTCATGGTATTTTACCATCTATTACTGGGCAACCAAGAGCACATTTTGGTCGCTGGTATTTGCACAAGTAATACCAAAATTTGCTATTTTCATACCATTTTTAGTGCAGCAGTTGCAGTTAGTGAAAAAAAACGTAAATGATCCTTATGCAACAACCAAATCTACTCACCTGATGATTCCATGTTGTTTTTAGTGATATTCTTCACCACACCGAATGCATTTGTCATTGATGAACGGCTGTACTTGAAGTTCTTGAAGCTTCTGAAAAATAACAAGATTGAAAAATAAGTATTATTAAAATGAAACTGGATTGAAATTCACCAAAATTCAATAATCTGTTGATTGACTCGTTTTTCAAAGTATTTGGTTATCCCAACTTAGAAAAATTTCAACGTTTTTGAAAAAAATATTAGTGGGTATATCACAAAAAAAAAATTAAATCAGCTTTAACATTTTTGGGTTTCAAGTCAAGTTAGCGCAAAATTAATTATCTCGTCAAAAATTTAAAAAAAATCCATAGTTTCAGAGAAAATTGATGAAACCTTTCAATACCAAAATAATACCAAAATGTGGCATCCTGACTTAGAAATTTTTCCACAATGTCAAGTCATTTCTGTAGGGGGTATATCAAAAATGTTTAAAATCAAGTTTGAAATTTCCGGTTTTCAATGAAAGCATTCGCTTTGAGACATCATTTTAGCGCAAAATTAATTATTTTGTCAAAATTGGTCAAAATTTTCCCATAGTTTCAGAGGAAATTGATAAAACACCTTAATACCAAAATAATACCAAAATGTGCCATCCTGACTTAAAAAATTTTCCACAATGTCAAGTCATTTCTGTAGGGGGTATATCAAAAATGTTTAAAATCAAGTTTGAAATTTCCGGTTTTCAATGAAAGCATTCGCTTTGAGACATCATTTTAGCGCAAAATTAATTATTTTGTCAAAATTGGTCAAAATTTTCCCATAGTTTCAGAGGAAATTGATAAAACACCTTAATACCAAAATAATACCAAAATGTGCCATCCTGACTTAAAAAATTTTCCACAATGTCAAGTCATTTCTGTAGGGGGTATATCAAAAATGTTTAAAATCAAGTTTGAAATTTCCGGTTTTCAATGAAAGCATTCGCTTTGAGACATCATTTTAGCGCAAAATTAATTATTTTGTCAAAATTGGTCAAAATTTTCCCATAGTTTCAGAGGAAATTGATAAAACACCTTAATACCAAAATAATACCAAAATGTGCCATCCTGACTTAAAAAATTTTCCACAATGTCAAGTCATTTCTGTAGGGGGTATATCAAAAATGTTTAAAATCAAGTTTGAAATTTTCGGTTTTCAATGAAAGCATTCGCTTTTAGACATCATTTTAGCGCAAAATTAATTATTTTGTCAAAATTGGTCAACATTTTCCCATAGTTTCAGAGGAAATTGATAAAACACCTTAATACCAAAATAATACCAAAATGTGCCATCCTGACTTAGAAAATTTTCCACAATTTCAAGTCATTTCTGTAGGGGGTTTATCAAAAATGTTTAAAATCAAGTTTGAAATTTCCGGTTTTCAATGAAAGCATTCGCTTTGAGAAATCATTTTAGCGCAAAATTAATTATTTTGTCAAAATTGGTCAAAATTTTCCCATAATTTCAGAGGAATTTGGTAAAACACTTTAATACCAAAATAATACCAAAATGTGGTGTTCGACCATTGACAAATTCTGCAATTTTGCAATATCAAAACAATACCTTAAATTGGTATGATACCACATTTTGCTCTTGCATAATCCTTAAGACAAATTTTTAAGGGTCCAGGAATACCAAAATTTGGTATTGATACCAGAGAAAGGTATTATTACGCATTTCCCTTGTTATTTACCCATGCTCGGGTATTCGATTCTTTTATTTTTGGTAGAAAATAGTAGGCCTTTTCGTGGCAGGAAAAGTAAGTAGTTTCACGACCAGAGGCGCCGACTATTCCAAAATGTTGGGGGGCACGGTTGTTTTCCTAAATCGATAGATAAGAGTGGCGTTTAGATGTTAAAGTTTCTTGTATATCACGAATTTTACTACAGAGAAACCTCTTTTTACGCGGTGGCGTTACGCTTTTTGTTTCGTAGATTTCTCTTAAACCATACAATATTTTTGCAAGCTCTAAAAAGCGTTTTGTAGATCTGAACAAAACCTACAAATTGCTTTTAAAAGTTTGCAAAAATGTTGCGTCGTTCAAGAGAAATCGACTAAGGCTTCATCCATAAAGTACGTCACGCTAAAATCAGCCAAAATTGACCCCCCCTCCCCCCCTTTGTCACGCTTTTCCTATACTTATAACATGCAATGTCACACTTGCTCAGACCCCTCCCCCCTAGAGCGTGACATACTTTATGGATGACGCCTAATTAGAAAAACGTAACGCACCGCGTAAAAAGAGGTTTCACTGTAATTTGAATATTACGATGTGATACGATTTTTTTTCATCCTGAATCCATTTTTTTTTTGAGAAAGATAATTTATTAAAACGTGATTGAGAATGTTGAAAATTTCAAAATAATGAAACATCAATTTATTTTTTAAGAATTTAAGAATTTGAGAATTTAAGAAATTAAGATGAATGGCAAATCGCAGAATGTTGCGATTGTTTTCGCAAGAGTTTGCGTAAGTTTGATTGTAGATGAGGTGCTACAGTCCAGACTCGATTACCCGAAGGTTTGTATGGGACTTAGGATAATCGAATCACGAAACATCAAATTCGAGTTCTGCAACCCCATTTTAGTCAAATTTGAATAGTTGATTGCCTATTAAATATTTTTTTCAACATCTCAACACCACCATATTGGCTGCCATCTTGGATTTAAAAGTTTTAAATCACTTTAACGTAGTTTAGGGGTCATACTTAAGCTCGGCAATAAAAAATAAGGCAACGATAAAATCGTGATTCGATTATCCGAAGTTTCGATTAACCGAAGTGAAATTTTTCCGAGGCCTTCGGATAATCGAGTTTGCACTGTATAGAAAAAGTACATTGGTTTTGTTTTTGGAACAACATACACAGATAGAAATCTTATGAGCAAATCCGTAAAATCTATGTTGACGACATCTCTCAAATCATATACCGATGCCTCTGTGCTCTTGTACTAAGCTTGCTGGTTTTCCTACCTAGATAGCATAAGAGAGCACAGTGGTATAGATAAAACGTTGTCGATTTAGAAAAAAATCGCATCTGATTGCATTGTGATTTTTTTTTTGTAGTATTTGAAATAAGAATATTTTTTTTCCAAAATTTCTAGGGGGGCACAATGTATGGGCTGCCCCCCCTGCCCAATTTTAAGGGGGGCAAAAAGTACCGTGCCCCCCCCCAAAGTCGGCGCCCCTGTTCACGACTGAATTGCAAAAAAAAACTATTTTTTGTTTTCTATGTGATAAAGGACATAAAAATTCATCTTTTGAGTAAGTATCAACAAATCTTTGACCAAGTAATATTTTTTTTTGAAAAATGTAATTTTTCCTAAAATAAAAATAAATAATCAAAAAAAAGTTTTTTGATATAATTTTCTGATATAAAATTAAATTTGCAATCAAAAAGTACCTTAGTGAAAAAATCGCAGTTTGTCGATTATTTTAAATAGTTCCATTGTTTGCCCAACTAAAAAAAAAATATTGTCGACAATCTGAAAAATTTCATTCATTTGGATTTTTTGAACTTTGTTGATAGGTATACTTTTTGATTGCTGAGATACGGCCATGAAAAGAGAAAAAAAAGACAGGAAAAGTGAGATTTCTGAGTGTTGCCCAATTAGCCCGATATCTCTGTAACTCATGGTCCGAGTTGCAATGTTGAAAAATGAAAGTTTTGTAAAATTTTCTGCGTTTTTAAATTAAAAATATTTTGAAATTTTATCAGGAAGCATAATTATTTTTAAAACACCTATTTTTTACATTTTCAAATGTTGAGCTGGATACTCAAAAAAATATCTTAAAATGGCTAGATAAAAAAAAAGTATATTTTTGGGAATTCAACTTTAGTGCCAAAGGATCTGCATTTTTTCCTGTATCTTTTTTATCGGTTTAGTCCTTATTCATACCTGAATGGTTCTCTACGATGTCGCAAATCGACCAAAAAAGTAATTTAACATAATTATTTTTTCCATACAAGTCTCCATATAAATTTGAGGGCTGGTCATACAAATGGGTCTGAAATTCTGAATCTAAAGAGGGATTTTCTGGTCGTTTTGATGTCTTCGGCAAAGTTGTTAGTTATGGTTAGGACTTTCCAGAAAAAATAGGTACACGGAAACGGGATTAGATTTCTTATATAACTTTAACTCACTAAAATTTAAATTCTAAAAAATTATTCAATATATTTATTTCATTTTATTTATTTAAATTTTTTAATTTTTTCATAGGTTTTACGGGACTAAAAAAGAAATTGAGCCATAGTGCGAGATGGTTCAAAATCTGGTTTAGAAGATATGATTTTTTAAATGCAATAAAAAATCATATCTTCTAAACCAGATTTTGAACCATCTCGCACTATGGCTCAATTTCTTTTTTAGTCCTGTAAAAACTAAATAAATCGAAAATGTTTTCTGAAAGTAGCTTTAACTTGACAACGGTACTGTAACAGTTTATCAAACAAATTGTTAAGTATAAAATGATTTTTTTTTCATTTGTTTTTGTCTGGGTTTTTAATGTTTTTCAAAAAACACGAAATTTTTTAGTATGGAGACTTCTAACTAATGATGCAAAATTGCTACTTTTGACAATGTGATGCTTGGACAAAGTTTCTTTCAAATCCAAAAATGAAAATTTAAAAATCGTGAAAATCCCATTTTTGTACGGGTAGCCGCCAAATTTGTATGGAAAATGATGGACATGAATGGACAAACTGATGATGATAATTTGATTTCCTCAAAAATCTGAATTATTTCACATTATGGATAATTATTTTCACAAACAGCCCGAGGCTGACAAAAAAAGAACGCGAAAACATTTTCATGCCTCCAATTTTTAGCACAACCGAACCAAAACCAGTAAGAGTGGGGTGAAAAAAGAAGTAGCATTTAAAAATAGATTCCAATTATGGAATCTGCACTAGGGGGCTGGCTGTTGTGACGGAACCTTTCAGTGTGCCGTTCAGTGTGATGACGGATGATAAATTTAATTAATTTTTCGTTGCCATTACAGGGTTTGAAGAGGGGTGTGGCACCGCTCAGGAAGTTCTTATCTGTTCCCCAGTGTTGATGTAATAAAGTTAGCTGGAAAAAGCTGTGAAATTGAGGTTGGTGGATAAATTTGAAATTTTCGCTAATTTGGGCTTGTTATTTGAAAATTAAAAATATTCGAGAAATTTAGTAGGAAAATCGAGCAAGGTTACGTAACTCCACAACGAAACCTCCGTTTCCAATTTTAGAAGGAAGCCCTTTGAACTGTAAGTGCGTCCTGAACCCGTTCACGCATGAATTAGCTTGTGAAGTCGTACATCTACCAGCCAGGCGGTAATGGTCGAGTATGATGTCACTTGAGGTTCCAATTGTGAACCAGAGAGAGGAAAATAAAAAAGAGTTTTCCTCCGTAACTTCCGATCCGGCTTCATAACTCGAGGACGATTTCCACTTGAAGCCTCTCTTGACTGGTCCTGGTGAGGGGTGGGGGGTTCGAAGTTCATTCATGCTTGAAATAGGATAAATTTCACTTTGTCATTTTTCCCCCTTTCATCGCTGCGCCGATAATGGTGGGCAGCTCGGTTGCACAATCATCATCGTTTCTCCAGCGTTCATGAAATCGTCGTTCAGTGGTAATGGCACTATTACGCACTTAGGTAAAACAGTTGAAATTTTTTAAATTATCATTAAATTCTTTAGTTTACTAATTCTTCAATAATTTTATCCTTCAATTCTTTAATTTTGTAATGATTTAATTCATGAATTCTGCTTTATTTTTTGAAAATGCTAATCTCTAAACTTTGTTTAAAATACTTTTCTAGATAAATTTATTAAAAAAATATTGTTTTAAACTTACAAAAATAGATGAAAACTTTCCCTCAATGAGTGCACTTCCCCTTTCCACAAACATTAGTCACACGTGCACTTGCACACGGGGTAACACACTTGGTTACGCATTACGCTTGATGGAAATTTGAGATTGTACACACACAAACACTCAAAACACACACACTCCGCTCGGCTCGTCTGCGGGCATTAGAGACACTCATTACTTTAGCGCTCCGAGGGTTGTTAATTAGATTAAAAATGTGAGCCAACCCCCCACTCGCTGGGCTGGGTGAAGGGAAATAAACGACCTTCGTCAGCTGGTTATGAGTGTGCGGCATAAAGTACTCCCCCCACCCGATCCTTATATGGGAGGAGGAAGGTTTTTTTTTGCGTCTTTTCGTGCAAGGATTAAGTCCTTAAGCAGGCACCACACACTCGCACTCGAGCCAGGTGGAGAATTTTCCGCAGCCGCTTTTGATGTGCAGCTTATATTTGCGCTGTTGACTGCCGGAGACAGCTGGTTCTTTTCTTTTTTGCGTTGGTTTTATGCGGCAGATTATTTTATTAAATTAAATGTTAAACCCCCTTCCAGAATAGAGTGCGTTTATATTAAAGTTAAACTAATTTTAAGAGCAATCATTTTTTATAATTTTGAAATTTTAAGTTCCCGTTTTTCAGTATATCTTCTTCGAAAAAAAAACACCTGAAATATAATTTTTGTGAAAATTTGAATTATTTTGGTATTTTTTTGGTTGTCCAAATCTGTTTTTTTCGAAATGTTCGAAAAAATTCCAATCAATTTGTCCAAGAAGCACTGAAAATTTAATCTCTGGTTGACCCCTACATTTCGTAGAAGTTTTAAAGTACTTTAAAAAAAGTTGCCACCTGATAAAGAAAACTTTGAAAGTATTGGAAAACTAATGAGGCCGTTGCAAATATTTTTCAAAGTTTATGTCGCCCCCCCCCCCTCCCCTTCAAAATTGGTCTGAAAAATCAGGGGGCAAAAATTTTTTTTCCAAAAAACTCCTAAATTTATATGGAAATAGAAGTCTAATCAACTGAAAACAATCTACAATGCAATTTTCTGCATTGATTATCATATTTAGCATGTTTGGGCTTGTTTAAAAATGTTTTGAATTTTTATGAAATTCCAATGTACAGCACCACAAAAATTTTATTTTTCGCAAAAATAAAATTTTCGTCAATACTTACATATGATGGCAAAACAACTGGACAGGTGTATAATGCATTTTAAAACACTTTTTTCATTAAAATGTTGAAACCATGGCTCGTAATTTCAATTTTTATACATTTTTTTTATTTTTTTGGTCAGAGTCGAGGGACATAAACTTCAAAAAATATTTGCAACGGCCTGATTGAAAAAAAACTTTGAAAAATATTTGAAAACTTATGATTGAAAAACAATTGAGTTGGTCTAAAATGCATTTTATTTATTTTTTTCATTTTAATGTCAAGACTTTGGCATATTATTTAATTTCATATTTTTTTTTTATTATTGCCAGAGTCGAAGAACCAAAACAAGAACAATAGCCTAAATGCTAACAACATTTTAAACTCAAGACTATGTTTCAAAAAGGGCCGTAGATGTTGATTTTTAATTTTGTATTTTTGAAAATAGAATTATTTTTGGAAATTACAGTTTTTTCTCCAATTCGATAAAAAAAAAAAAATTTTATCAAGCCTTTCGCTATATTTTAAACTTGATTCTCAAATTTCGAGATTGTTTTTAATTAAAAGAGAAGCAAATTTAATTAACAAAAACACTTGCCAACATTGAAAATCAAATCAATAGTTTCCAAGATATCATAAGTTGAAAAATGTGGTAGAATCAGGTACACTGAAATAAGTCTTTTTTTACTACCATTTAAACTTTCGTAGGCTATTTCTTTTATTAACATAGTCAACAAAGTCTATAACAAAAATTGCTGGAAATTTTCTAAGCTTATCGAAGATATCTTTTGAAGCGTTATTTTCTTTGAATTGCTAAACATATGAATTATGTATAACTTTGAATTCGAATATTGATTGGAATTTAATGGAATTTGGCATCAAACATTAATTTTTATAAATTCCATCAACACTTGCCAAACAAAAATTGTTTTTTGCTTTCGAAAAACTAGAATTTCAAGACCAGGTTTTCTATAATTTGTGCTTGTTATGTAAAAAATAAAAATACTCGAGAAATTTAGTTGGTAAATCGAGCAGGGTTATATTACTCCACAAAGTTACCCCCGTTTCCAATTCAGAACTTAGTACCAGGTTGAACACCACAAAAATGCCATTTTGCCATCTAATAAAAAACAAAAATTTAAAAATCGTATTTTGGCAATCTATTTTTTAATGATATAAAGAGAATCATAAAAAAATCTAGATTTTTCGAGTATTTTCCAAAAAATACCAGTTACAAAAGGTCCATTATTCAACTCGGGATTTTCTTAGAAATTAGTGACTTAAATGGTACTGTCATATGGTAATAAGAAAAAAAATCACAAAACTTTTTGATTTTTTACTACACGCAGAAAAATATTTTGTAGGATCAGCCTGTACGAGGTTTGATTCAACCAAATTTTTGTTGAATATAATCAACGCCGATTTTGCGTTTAAACAAACTTTTAATTTTTTTACAATTCCACAAAAATCTTCTGTTGTTTTGAAAAGTTGCTTTGACGTTTAGCGTTGATTCAACAAAAATTTTGATTTTCAAATCAACAAAACGTTTTGTTGATTCAATGCCTTATTTTTCTGCGTGTACTACTACGGTAGGTATATTTAAACCACATTATCGGTTCTACATGGTGTTTGTTTTTGTAATCCATTATTACACTTCTTCTCAGATCGGATTTGAGATTTATTGTAATTTGGGATTACATAATCCACCATTACATCTTCCTTTCAGATTTGCTATTACTTTTTGTAATTATGAATTACAGAAATTTGAATGGTCTAGATTTGTAATTTGTGATTACTTGTTCAAACATATTCATCTCAATTTATAGTGGTTATGTTCTAATGCTATTTGTAAATTTGACCGAAGTTTACGAAGTTTAACAAAAAAAATATAAATATTGAAATAACGAGCCATAGTTTCAGCATTTTCATGGAAAAAGTGGTTAAAATGCATTTTAAACTAGTTCAGTTGTTTTGCAATCATTAATTTTCAAAAAAATAAAGATTTGACGAAAACAAAATTTCTAGCGAAAAAAAAATTAAACTCTGAAAATTTTCAAAAAATCAAAAGATTTTCAAATCAACCCAAACATGCTGAAAATGATTCTATGCGCAGGGAAATGCATTTTAAATTGATTTCGGCTGATTATACTTAAATTTCGATTGGAATTTTGAAGTTTTTTTTGCCCCCCTAATTTTTCCGGCCAACTTTGAAGGGGGGGAAGACAAAAACTATAAATAAAAATTTTACCAGCCTAAGCAAGTGTAAACATTGAGTGTATTCCTTTCACACCTTATGTCATCGTCCATCAAAGTAAGCAGGATACACTCAAAGTTAACAATTGTTAGGACCTTATAATAAATATGTTCAGATTTGTTTATAAGACCTAATTAAAAAAAGTCCAGATTTTCGAATGTTGAGCAACTTGAAATCGGTGCAATTTATCAAAAAAAGGTTTAAAATCATTTTCGTTTGCAAATTTGATTTTTTGATGGTCCCCAACTCAGATTACAGAAATGGTCTGGAGTTTAATTTGTGATTACATGTTAAGAAAATTTGACACTACCATTTTTCTGCGCTTCATTTTTTATGCTCGACTTGTTGAACAATTTAGTTACTTATAATTTTCTTCTTTTTTTTCATAAATACAGACACAGTTAAATTTTGAAAAGAATTTGATAATTTTGAATTTGATTAATTTATTTTATATCAACGTTGTTCACGCAAAATTATTTAAATCATTTTAATTTTTTCTAACGAACGGGCTAAATTAGTAAAATGTTGAATAGATTTTTTCGATTTTGAATTTTGATCATACATAAACTTCATCGACATATACATAGTTTGAGTTTTTTTGCAGCGGTCTTATTTAAGGAAAAAAATAAATAAATCTCTTACAAAAAAAAAGAAATCCCACTCTCCATCAAGCAGATTTTATCGGAAAAAGATGACTCCTTTCACCTTTTCACTACCAGGTCATAAACCATCATTCTCGCTGTAATGAGGTTGAATTGGAGCGTAAATTTCTCCACCTAATTGACATCGCAGTTAATTTTTATAGTTTTACAATTGGATAAGCGTTTACTTTCCACCACCCTTTTTGCCTCAGCAAGTTTAGTTAGCCGAGCCATAATTTAATTTTTGCTCCCCATTTTATGTCCTTTTCTTCGTACCAATTCCGCCCCGATTTATTGAACCAAAAAATAATGAATGTACATAATCGCCCCACATGATCTGAGATCGGCCATCCCCGGTGCGGACGGGGTGAGATTTATGGGATCTTTCCCCAGCTGTGCGGCCACCCACCGTGAGGTGAGGTGACCTTCGCTGCTGCTGTTGGGGGAAAACCCATTATTTGTCGATATCGGACGAAAACGCTATTGGGCGTGAAGCTGTGATGAAGAAAGATTACAGCCACGAGGGGGTGGACACTTTTGCTGTTTGCTTGAGGGAGGTTTACTTTGAACAAAGGCAAGTATTAACATAAGAGGAACATTAAATTTGGGTTCACGAATAGTTTCTCAGGTAAATTTACTGTAGACCTGTGCGAAGCTCATAATTTTGCAAATTGGAAATTTTGCCCTAATGTGATAAACTTTTTCAATCACACAGTATTTTTACTGGGAAAGCATTTTTTCATTTGCAAACCAACTTTTCATCCTAACTTTTAAATTTATCCTTCCCGGCAAAAACACATTTTCCTAACGCGACGAGAAAATTATCCGTATACGCATCACAACTTTCGGATGCTTATTATGCGCGCGCCCATCAGGGAAAACAATCTCTCGAAGAGACTCATGCTTCATTTTCACCGCCCAGATGTGGCTGGCTGGAAATTACTTTCCGACCTTCTTTGGCTTGGCACAGAATGCCCCCGGTTTCGCACCAGTTCCTTGTGTACAGTAAAATAAATCATGATAAAGTTACACCCTAAATTTGGTAATTTTTTGGTGTAAGAATAAAAACAATGTAAAATTACATGGAAAAGAAGTAAATTTACACCATCAAATTTCACACCTTCTGAATTTATCTCACCGTGTAGTATCCGCGTAACATTACGAGTGTAACAAAAACTAGAGAGAAGAATGAGTAAAACTTCATTAACGTACATTTGTGTGCACGCCACGCGCACACATTCTTCGTTCGTTCGTTTTTTTCGGGCTTCTTTTCTCGCCACAACAAGCAGCACCAGCAAATCATTCATTTGTTATGAGAAGGTCGTAAACTTTGTGACATTTCCAGAGGTCGCGCCGCCACCGCCGGTAGGCATTGCCAAAACGCCTGCGTTTATGCAACTACGCAGTTACAGCTTTGAATCTGACAGTTTTTTGGGCAGATTGGAAGGTTTTATGCGCAGGAAATTCAATTTTGTGTGCCGATTGACCGGCTGACAGACAGGTGTAAAGTCGGATGATTGACTGACTGCTTTTTCGGGGCATTCGTTTTTTACTGGGTAAGCGTCATTTCGCCGTGTCAAAAGTATTTCCTAGGAAACATTCTGCGAGGTGATTGATGTTATTGCTGAACGGTTTCTGTTTTGCCTGACATGACAGGAATTTTGGAATAATTTGAATAGTGGGAAAATGTTTTTTTTTTATCAATGTTCCGAGAACTGCCTTAATATTGAGTAATTCTTTCCATTTTCTTCATTGCATTTTTTATTTGAATGATACTTTGTTAACGCATCCACCCTGTCAAAAGAAGTCGTGTTGCATCATTAGATCGTCCATACAAGTCTCTATACAATTTTGGCAGCTGTCCTTACAAAAATGCTGCTAGTACTACTCGATTATCTGAAGACCTTGCAAAATTTCACAATTTTTGTTCTTTGGCTTATTAATAATGACCCTTAAACTACGCTTAAGTGATTTTGTATTTTTAAAATATAAAAAAAAATGCATTTGTTTTATTTAATAGGCTGTCAGATTTTCAAAGTTGACTAAAATGAGGTCGCAGAAATCGAATTTAATGTAAAAAGTTAGAAAAGAAAAAAATACGAAACAATAAGTTTTTGTTCATGATTCAATTATTTGAAGTCCAATACAAACCTTCGAAAAATCGAACTTCGGATAATCGAATCTTTGCACAATCGAGGCTTTGGAAAATCGAGTCTGGACTGTTTAAATATTCGAAAATGTGTATCTTTAGAACGGATTTTCTGATTGACTTAGTGTCTTCGCAAAGTTTTAGGTATTACTTTGGACTTTTTTTAAAGTAAAAACAAGCCTTACCCGACAAACTTCGTTCTGCCTTTTTTCGTTTGGTGACGTTTTTTGCTTATTCAGCCTCCTGTGATCAAAATTTGATTTTACGTTACTTTCTCCATATAATTTGTCGATGCTCCGGAATCAGCGTATTTTTTAATTTTGATATATTTTAGGCGACTAAAAATGTATCATTTGCGATGGACAATAGAATGGTGCAAAATTTGGTACCGGAGCTAGGTTTTTTTTGAAAAAGTTTGTAGATAAAAATCATAAAAAAAAGATTTCTCGATTAAATTTTCAAAAGGTTCTATCTGCATAAGAAACCCATGAGGGATAGGTTGTTTTGAAAAAAAAAGCTAGATTTCAAATATAATTCTAATAAAATAACCTAGCATTTGAAAATATTCAAATTAAGTGTTTTCAGCGTTTTCAAAATCAAAAAATTGATTCCGACATATCACAAGTTGAAAAATTAGGGCTAATTAGGAGACATTGAGAAAAAAAACTAACGTCATTTTGCCCCAAAATTTGAAGGAGCTTTGAATGGAAAACCTAATCCTGCAAATTGGCTCCTTTTGGCATAGGGAATGCATCCAAATAATAAAAAATAAAAACTTCGAAAATGTTTTTTGAAACTTAAATTTGTTTATTAGTTTTTTTTAATTTCGAAAACAGCTGAGCAACTCTCTACGAAATCGGCCGATTTCGACAATTTTTATTTTTTGTATTTTTTGATTTGGCTCAAATATTGTGGGGGCCTTCCCTATGACCAAATAAGCTATTTTGCGTCATTGGTTCACCCATACAAGTCTCCATACAATTTTGGCTGCTGTCCATACAAAAATGGTATGTAAATATTCAAACAGCTGTAACTTTTGAGTGAATTTTCTGATAAATTTGGTGTCTTCGGCAAAGTTGTAGGTATTGTTGAGGACTTTTGAGAAAAAAATTGGTACACGGAAAAAAAATTGCAGATTTTTTATCAACTTTTTTTTTCACTAAAACTCAATTTTCCAAAATACGTATTTTTTGATTTTCGAGATTTTTGATATGTTTTAGGGGACAAAAATCCGCAACTTTTGAGCCATAGAGAAACATGGTCGAAAAATCTGACGCCGAGTTATGAATTTTTGAAAACATAGTGATTTTTTGGAAAAAATCGAAGTTTCATGCAAAAACAAATTTGACATTATTTTTCAATGCAAAATTGAATTTGCAATCGAAAAGTACTTTACAGATTTTTTGATAAAGGGTTCCGTTTTCAAGATGTAGCCACCGAAAGTTTGATTTTAGCGAAATATTTGCTGTTTTTCGATTTTTAAAAATAGTAACCATGAGTGACAATCTCTAAAAATATTTTTTTTGAAAAGTTCAGAAAATTTGCTACAAAATTGTCTAAGAGACATTGAAGATTCGACCTCGGGTTGCTGAGATACAGCGGCTTAAACAAAAAGAAACACGAAAATTGAAGTTTTCTAAGTCTTACCCATGCGCTCATTGCTCGATTCCGGGTAATGAGATAGCGGACTTGCTCGCCAAGAAGGGTGCTGAGAGTGGAGACATTTTTGAAAGGCCAATTAGCCTACAAGAATGCTACGGTTTGCCGAGGCAGCGTGCGCTCCTGGATTGGCAAAAACAATGGGACGACGACACCAAGGGACTTGGATGTATTCCATACGACCTAAGGTGCAAAGAAAAGCCTGGTTCAAGGGAATGGACTTGACGCGTGGATTCATCAGAACGATGTCCCGCCTTATGTCGAACCATTACTCGTCCAAGGCTCATCTTTACCGTATCAACATGAGTGATACGAACTTATGCGACTGTGGGCATGGTTATCAGGACATCGACCATCTCGTATGGGCGTGTCCAGATCACCAGGCTCACAGAATTAAGTTGAAAGATACCCTCAGGGCCCGAGGAAGACCACCAGAAATACCGATGCGAGACGCACTATCTCAACTAGACCTTGATGTTCTCTATCCTATCTATCAGTTCCTCTCAGATTCCAAAATATCTATTTAGTTTTCTTCCAGTTAGTTTTCCTTCAGTTAGTTTTCCTCCAGTTAGTATAACTCGCCTTCACACAAAGCCGTCGTTTCTGGTTGCACCGGAAGCAAAGCAAGATCGCCCCAGCAGCTGGACACCGAGTTGCGGCTGAGGACAAAACGCAAAGGCCAGAAGAGCCAACCAAGACCCCTACACAATCCCCCTTCCCATCCCACGCCTTGTCTTTAACATCAATCCCTTCCCTACTAACCCCGAGTAGGCCGCGGGTAATCGGCTCCCCTCCCACTAACATTTACACACAAGATCCTCTGTAATTATTAAGTTTTTTGTAATTACAAAAGCCGACTCGGTCCTAACCAGGTCCCAGTACCGAAAAGGACCTAATAAAAATAATTTTATGAAAAAAAAAAAAAAAGTCTTACCCATACAGCCCACCATTTTCTAATGCCGATATCTCAGCAACTAATGGTCCGATTTTCAATGTTAATACATGAAACATTCGTGAAATTTACCGATCTTTTCGAAAAAAATATTTTGAAAATTTTCAAATCAAGACTAACATTTCAAATGGGCGTAATATTCAATATTTGGCCATTTTAAAATGTTAGTCTTGATTCAAAAATTTTCAAAATATTTTTTTCGAAAAGATCGGTAAATTTCACGAATGTTTCATGTATTAACATTGAAAATCGGACCATTAGTTGCTGAGATATCGGCATTAGAAAATGGTGGGTTGTTTTGGTGAGATTTTGAAAACTTCAATTTTCGTGTTTCTTTTTCTTAAAGCGGCTGTATCTCAGCAACCCGAGGTCCAATCTTCAATGTCTCTTGGACAATTTTATAGCAAATTTTCTGAACTTTTCAAAAAAAATATTTTTAGAAATGGTCACTCATGGTCACTATTTTTAAAAATCGAAAAACTGCAAATATTTCGCTAAAATCAAACTTTCGGTGGCTATATCTTGAAAACGGAGCCTTTTATCAAAAAATCTGTAAAGTACTTTTCGATTGCAAATTCAATTTTGCATTTTAAAATAATGTAAATTTTTTTTTTGCATAAAATTTCGATTTTTTCTAAAAAATCACTATTTTTTCAAAAATTCATAACTCGGCGGCAGATTTTTTGACCATGTTTCTCTATGGCTCAAAAGTTGCGGATTTTTGTCCCCTAAAACATATCAAAAAATCTCGAAAATCAAAAAATACGTATTTTGGGAAATTGAGTTTTAGTAAAAAAAATTTTGATAAAAAAATCTGCAAATTTTTTTTTCCGTGTACCTATTTTTTTCTCAAAAGTCCTCAACAATACCTACAACTTTGCCCAAGACACCAAACTGATCAGAAAATTCACTCAAAAGTTACAGCTGTTTGAATATTTACATACCATTTTTGTATGGACAGCAGCCAAAATTGTATGGAGACTTGTATGGGTGTACCAATGCCGCAAAACAGCTTATTTGGTCATAGGGAAGGTCCCCACAAAGTTTGAGCCAAATCGAAAAATACAAATAAAATCCATTTCCGGTTTTGGTAGAGAATTGCTCAGCTTAGTTTTTTATAAGTATATCATATGTAATATACTTAAGAAAAAAATAATGAGATGTTTTCGAAATTTAAAAAAAAAATCTCAGGCAGTTGTTGCAAATGAAAAGAGTCGATATATTTAAAGTTATTAATGCCTTTATTTTTTAAGAAATATTTTAAAGTATTTTCAATCATCGAAACATTGTACGTTAACTTCGATTAAATTTAAAATAGCATTAGAACATATCCCATATAAGTTGAGGTAAATAATTTTTATGAAAAATATCTTTTGAGAATTTCCCTCATCACTACATTCTTGATATAAAGATTTAGTTTAAATTTTTAACTCTTGTTTTGTTTTAAATTATAATGAAACAGTAAAAATAGTGAAGATAGAAGTTGACAATATTATACAATCTAACTGGTCCGATTCCGAAATGCGAACCTGAACAGATCGTAAGAAAGGTAAGGTTTTTTGCTTTTATAAAAATCTTTTTAAATCTTTTCAAGTTTGAACAAGAAGTTTTCCTTCAATATTTTCGATAATATTATTAAAATTTTCTATGTTCAAGATAATAATCAGTTTTAGCGCATTTTTTTCTTCAAAGTTTGATGAGATTATTGAAAGTTACTAACGATAAAGCAAACGAATGCTTTTGAAATACAAAGCAGTTTTTAAAAGCAAATTAATATTTCATTGTAAAGAATTATCGGATTTTGAAATCAGCACTTAGCGTATCGCATGGTTTGGATTATGTTTTGTCATTTTTTTTAATGAATTTTCAATGTTTATTTGGAAGCAATCACTTACCCAATTTTAAATTTTTTCCTGCGAATTCCTTTAAAAGCTTTTGGTTATTAGATTAGAATTTATAAAAAAAGGGATTTAGAATGATAAATATTACTGCTTTGGCAAGGACAATAAAAAAAGAAGCAAATGATAATTTTATTTATAAATATATGAAACTTCAATAAAAGTTGGAAATTTATTTAATTTCCCTTTTCTCGTAAGATATATTTACTAGAGTTGAACTGGCTTATGGCTGAACAATTCTTGAAAATATTGTATTTTATCGAAACAGGTTTTTTTAATTTGGAACAAAGCGAAAAATTTAAATACAATATAAAATTTTATGATTTTGAAGTCGGTTTTATTTTCAACAGCCATTCTAAAACCTCAATGTTTCACTCAATTATATGGCTAATAGACTAATCATGTCTATCATCTTTTATACAAAATTATTATAATGTAAAAAAAATGAATTGATTATTTTAGATTGTGATGTCCTCAATAGTTGAACACATTTCATTTTAACCATAGGATTTGAAAAAAATGCTACATAAATCAGCTCACTGGTACTTGACAAAAAAAGCAATGCACGTGATTTTCTCGATAATTATTTTATACCCGCTATCAGAACGGTTCGCCACTCTGCGGGAAACCACGACCGGCCCAGCCAAGGGACACACCCCTCTTGGCAGCCCCCAGAACGACCCTTCCAGTGCACCGTCACCGCTATAAATTATCGTACCTCGCCGTCCCAGATTGTGTGCTGAATATGTTGAGTATGTTAACCAAAAGTTTACTCTTTTTTTTTGTTTCGTTTCGTTTAGTTTTTCTCCCTCCCTTTTTTGTTTGGGTCAGCACTTTTGCCATCGTGTGTATTTTGCATATATCTACAAACTCACACGTCCCTATAAAGTGTATGCAGTTCGCGGCGCTAGGACCAAGCTCCATGACTCATGCTTTAATTGCAACCGACCGCAGTATAAAATTTCACCTATAGAAAAAAGCAACTTTGTTTAATAACGGAAGCCAACGAACCGGAAGTGACACACACACAAATGTGACTTGATGACGTTTTATCGTACAGAGAGGGAGGGGGGGGGGGGGATGATTACAGAACATCAGCAAGGGGATTAAATTTTGGCACCCGATCACATTGTCCACGTGGTTGGAGTTGTTCGGATGATCCACCCGAAGCCATTCAGGTGTGATTTATGCTAAACCCGGAGGGGGATTTCGGGCGGAAATTTATTGGAAGGTTTATTTTTTTTTGGTGTCAGTGTAACATGAACTTATTCGGGATGAAATGAATATTCATTGCGATGTCGTCGGCGTCGTGGGTGGTAAATGAGAATCGTTTCACTTTTTACTTTAGAACGTGGAACAAACGAAACTTTTTCATCTGTATTCAAATGATGAAACAATATTGCCGATTCAATGCAAGTCAATGGATTCGGTAGAATGGTAATGTGTAGAAGTTAGAGCGTAACAACCTTGTTTTTTGTTTTACTTTTTAAAATATTTTAAGAATTATTGTTACTTGGCAAGCAGTCCAGCAACGTAAATACTCCTGTAATTTGTGTTCATCAACGTTGTTTACCTGGAAAGATATAGAGAAAATAAGTTATTAAAAATGAATCTAAAAATATAGTCAAATCCAATCAAAATAAGCATAGTTAAGAAGCACCCTTAAATTTCAAGAAAATTGTGGGTTTGACGTTTGACTTGTGTGATGTGACTCTGCCAATCTTATAAAAATGTATTATTCTGGGGGACTAAGTTTTTGAAATTATGGATAAGGGGGATAGTTAAACGCTTTTTTTAATGGTTCTATCTACTCGCTAGAATAAATCATATGCCATTGGGAAATTTAATTCTTGGGAATGGAAAAAATAATTATTTTTATAACTTTTTTGCTGATATTGTAATTTTTTCAGAAAATTAAATAGAAGACAGGTTGAAAGTTACCAATATCTAGTTTTATTTATAATATGAAATAGCTATCGATACTTTTATGAGAAATATCATGCTTGAAATTAAAATTTGCAAAGTAGCATTCAAAAAGAATATTTCTTCAATTTCAATCATATTTCAATGTATCTCAGACACTTTGCCAGAATTTTTGAAGCAAGCCGTTGCATTTTTCTTATTTTGTGTTGCTACTTTTACAAATTTTCAAAAAAAAATAAGGGGCTGCAAAATATTTTTTTTACATTTCAAAATTGCAATGAAAATAAAATTGCATTTACTGAGAACATTTAATATTTGAACTCATTCAAAAATAATTAGAATTAAGTGAAATTTGTATGTACCAAAAATATTTCTTTACAGTAAAATTCAAATTTTATATTTTTTAAACATGTTTCTTTTACGCTTTAATGAATAATTATTTGCAGTTTTTTTTGTAAATATTTTGTTACCGTAAAAGGCATTTTTCTGCAAAAAAAACGAATTTTTAAGTAATGACTGGATTTGAGAAAAATATTTTAAACAGCAATACAAGAAGCAATACTTGGAACATAACCAGAAAAAATATTGGAAACAGCCTTACAAAAAAATTAAAACAATACTCAAATTCAAATTTAAGAATGAAAAAACATTTCAAAATTGCAATGAAAATTGAAGTGCATTAACTGAAACCTTCAAAATTTGAACTCATTAAAAATAATTGGAATTAGTGAAATTTGTATAAGTAAACATTTTTTTTTCACTGTAAAATTCAAATTTAACAATTTTTCAATGTGTTCCTTTTACGCTTCAATAAAAAAAATATTTGAAGACTTTTTTTTGTAGATTTTTTGTAACAGTAAAATAAAAATTTAACAATTTATAATAGTAGTTTTATGAAAATAAATTATTTGCAGCCATTTATTCTGTAAAAATATCGATTTAAAATAATTTAAAATAATGACTACATTTGAGCAAAATATTTTAAACAGCAATATACAAATAAAGAAGCAAAACAAAACTAGATAAAATATTGAAAACAACCTTACAAAAAATAGAAACAATATTCAAATGCAAATTTAGGACTATAAAAATATTTTTTTTTAGTTTTTTTTCTGATCTGTAATCCAATTTGCGTCATACAATGAATTGATTTTGATAGGGTCCGGAATTTTAACAAAAAAAAACTGGAAAATCGACCAAAAATTTGAAAAATTAGATGACAGGATTTTTTTAGTTCTTTACAAATATTGTAAGCAGGCGTATTTTCTTTCATTTAAATTCAAATTTAATATTTTTTAATATGTTTCATTTACGCTTTTATAAAAAATAATTCGCAATTTTTTTTTTGTTAATATTTTGCTATCGTAAAATAAAAATTTAACAATTTTTAATAGGTTGTTTAACGCATCAAATAAATAAAAATAAATTATTTGCAGGCATTTTTTTTGCAAGAAATCGTTTTTTTTTAATAATGACTGGATTTGAGAAAACTATTTTTAAATTGCAACAAACTGAACATTTTTCGAAAAAATGCTTATGTTTTGAAAACGGTTCAATTTATCAATAAAATTCATGTCATTGTTAACTGCTTATTTGATGTTGCATGTAAAAATGATTATTTTTACGGTGTCCTTGAATTAACACAGAAAATTAAAAAAAACATGTCTTTTGGAAATTCAACTCTCAGTGATAGACTGTCAAATTAAAAAATCGGGATTTTTATCAGTGTACCTTTTTAATGAAAATTCCAAATCATTACATACAACTTGGCCGAAGAACCAAGTTGATCAGACAATCTCATCTTAAGATAAAGACTGTTCGAATATGCACGTGTCCATTTTGTATGACCAGCCCGCAAAATTGTATGGAGCGCTAATTGAAAAGAAAAAACTAAAGATTCAAAATGGCTTCTGTTAACAAAATTTCATTCTAACAAAAAATACAATATTTAAAATCTAAAAAAATGCAAGATTCTTGGGAAAACACAGCTGAGAAAATTATTTACAATGTTCATTTTTATACTATGGATTTATGAATTTATCTAAAATAAAATTTTCGAAGTATTTTTCAATTAGTCTTGATTTAAAAATCAAAATATCTCGATGACTGTCTGTCTGATTTTCATTAGTTATAGAAACCATTTCGATTTTTTTAATTTTCTTATAACAATAATTTTTTTTTTTTTAAATCAACCTTTTACATATGAAAAGGCTTTTAAGGGGTTACATACATGTAGAAAATCATAAAATTTCATGTTACAGAAAGTTCACTAAATTCACTAAAAAAGATGATTTTCAATCACTCCTGAAAGTATCATGAAGATATTTCGTGACTGAACTGAGTAAGAGACGATTTAAGTTCACTATTTTTCCATGCGCAAAGCCACCTGTCAAATTTTGTGAACGTTTTTCTCTAAACACCGAGTTGATTTACGGGTGCCACGATATCTCGAGATGGGATGGACCAAATTGGCTGAAATTTGGGGTAAAGACTCCCAAGACATATCCCGTGTGCATGACGAAGCCCGATTTTGAAATTTTGAATTTAAACATAATACAAAAATCAAAAACTGGCGATTTTTTATATGAAAAACAGAAAAATATTTTTATCTTTTTTAAAATAAACTTTTTGAAAATCGGCTTTCGTCATGCACACGAGACCGGTTTAACGAGTCTTCACCAAAATTTTGAGCTAATTTGGTCAAAGCAGTGTTGAGATATCGTGGCACCCGTTCTTTGAAACTGCTAACTTCAAATAGCTGTATCTCGGCAATGGTACAACCAAATGACTTCATATTTATTTTATTAATAGATGAAAATGTATATTTTAGTGTCCTGCAAAAAGATTAAAAAAATTAAATGTTTGCTGATACCAACCTCTGACATTTTTGACGATTTACATGTATGTAGCCCCTTAAAAACTAATTTTAAGTAAAGCTAACACAAATTTTATTTAAGGTTTTTAACCTGCGATCAAGCTCGAAAAGTAGCAAAAAAGGTGCAGGTGGTTATGTTACACATGGCCAGTATGACAAAGAACTTTGCTAGATGATTGTTGAAATTTTCGATTAGAACGTCCGATCCAAATTTCCCCATGATTCCCTTATAATTACACAAGACAACTCTTTTGTGGTCTATTTCGTGGCTCTGAAACAGGCTGTTTGATTTGTAAAGTTTTAAGACCTATCGAACTAAGGGGATGAAAATTGCAAGTGGAGCTGAACTGCCCTATTCAGGGCTCTAATTGATTACGAAATAGTTATTCTAAATTTCCAGAAACAGATTTCAGAAGTTTAACAGTCATTTTTCCCCAACTCTTATGGTTCGGCAAATGTCCCCCATCGGAACATCCCCGGGGCCTCCGGCCACTTCGGAGTGTGGCCACTACTGCCGAAATTTCAAATTTCATGTCCAGTATCAAAATCCATAAAGTTTAATACCCATATTGCCCCAACTCTTATGGTTCGGCAAATGTCCCCCCATCGGAACATCCGCGGGGCCTCCGGCCACTCCAGGTGGTGGCCACTACTGCCAAAATGACAAATTTCAAAAAATCAAATCAAATTATTCGCTCTACAGCATTGCCTTGGCGTTCTCGATTGCGAGATTCCTACTCGAAACTAGGTGTTCGAAGGCTTGATTGTTGAGGCAATTGCAAACCTCTTTTTACACCTTAGCTTCCATCCACCCCGGGATTCGAACTGACGACCTTTGGATTGTGAGTCCAACTGCCTACCAGCGACTCCACCGAGGCAGGACCCAGGGAGACGACTCCTACATCTGGATTGAGCTAACGACCCTAACCTTTTTAGGTTAGTCCGGGGCCAACATTTACTTCCCGTCCGACGGAAGGCGTGATCAGACAAATCTCGTCTCGAAAAATGCCACCGGGACCGTCTGGGATCGAACCCAGGCCGACTGGGTGAGAGGCAATCACGCTTACCCCTACACCACGGTCCCGGCAAATTTCATATCCAGTATCAAAATCCCTAAAGTTTGATACCCACATTGCCCCAACTCTTATGGTTCGGCAAATGTCCCCCCATCGGAACATCCCCGGGGCCTCCGGCCACTCCAGGTGGTGGCCACTACTGCCAAAATGTCAAATTTCATGTCCAGTATCAAAAACCCTAAAGTTTGATACCCATATTGCCCCAACTCTTATGGTTCGGCAAATGTCCCCCTATCGGAACATCCGCGGGGCCTCCGGCCACTCCGGATTGTGGCCACTACTGCCGAAATGTCAAATTTCATATCCAGTATCAAAAACCCTAAAGTTTGATACCCATATTGCCCCAACTCTTATGGTTCGGCAAATGTCCCCCCATCGAAACATCCCCGGGGCCTCCGGCCACTCCAGGTGGTGGCCACTACTGTCAAAATGTCAAATTTCATGTCCAGTATCAAAATCCCTAAAGTTTGATACCCATATTGCCCCAACTCTTATGGTTCCGCAAATGTCCCCTTATCGGAACATCCCCGGGGCCTCCGGCCACTATATTGACTGATTGGGAAACGTTTGTTCAACCAACCAGCGTGCACCAAAAAGAGGGGAAATTTGCCGAGAGGGGAATTCGTCACGTAACGTTTTCGCTTCGCGAAAATTTTGGATTGACACCCCGTATAGAAACCTTAGGACAAAGTTCTTTGTCAAAAAATTAATTAAATTTTAATAAAATTTATAATTTCTAGAAATTTGTTCATTTCTTGTTTCAATCATTAAATTAATTTCGTCACTGTCATAAACTGAAAAAACAGCTGAATAATTTTTAGTTTAGATGTTTCTTAATCTTATGTCTGAGCTTTACATTTGTTTCAGTGCAAGTTTTTGAAAAACTTTGCAAAAAAAAACATGTTTTCTGTTTATGTTGTTTTCCCACTAAACAAAAACCACTCAAAAATGTTTACAATTTTGCTTTTTCACCGCCAATCCGAATGAATAGAGTCGTCTCATCTAACAGTTTAAATTCCCCAGAACTCGGTGCCAACACCCGTTATTATTCGCCATTGCCGATGCCGCGGCTGAGCAAATAAAAGAAACCCGACAACACACACCGGAAAAGGAACCGCCAACGGAACGCAGCAGGCCGCAACCTCAAACCCCCAAACCGATTGCAACAACAACACCAAAAAAAATGAAAGAAAAATGTTTGCGGTTGCTTCGATCTGATCGGGGAGTTTTTTTGCTTCTGTCTCTTTTGGCACGAACGAAAGAGGGCAAATTTATTCGCACGCCGATATCCGGCATTTTGCGTTCAGGCCCATTATCTGTCATCCGATTACGCCATTTTTTCTCTTCCCGATCGAACGCCGAGGATTGTTCAAGCCATTATTCTGTAAAACACTGTTGGTGTTGCCATGTTTGTGTAGTTGATTCTTGGCTGATGACATTTCTTTGTTGGGCGGTGTCGCCGACGCAAAACAAGTATTTTTGAGACTAGGATTTTCTTAAGATTTTTCTACTTTTTCTTATCTTCAGTGGAAACTTCACAATCCCTCAGCCTACTGTGCCATTAGTCTTGAACCGAACCGGTGTCGCCATTTTGGGGCCGATACTTGATGATGGAATCCGGTTTTGGGGCCGACGACGATGATCAGCGAAGAGTGCGTAAACAGATTTTGACAAGCGCAATTAGGCGGCAGCCCCAAATTACGCGACAAACTCGAGGCGGAATCCACTTTAACGGTGCTTTCAACAATCCAGCTAAAAAGAGAGGAGAGTGGCAAAGATTGACGTCATAACCGCACACAACCCCTCGTGTGGGAACCTGTCACAAATAAGGGCGGTGTTTGAGGGTATATTCTCCAGATTCAATGGCTCACTAAAAGCACATCCATCAAAAATGACACTCTGAGTGATGCCGTAAAAGTTTATGCCACCGAAATCGGATGGTCCCTCGTCGCCCCCTCCACCTGGCTGACACGTGTCAAACTACAGGTGGTGTCGGGGACAGTGTTTTCCCTTTGCAAATACCGTTCGGCGAACTTTCGATCGTGGTTTTATTAAAATTGACGGCTAACGGCAATATCTAGAGAGAAAGGATGCAACTTTTAACATTTTGCGAAAATCGTGCTATTTTTGCGACTCTTCCTATTACACCACCACTTTAGTGCAACCGGAGATTGGACGTGTTGTTTCATATTTTATGTTTGAACTAAACTCAATTTATGGATCAGTTACTGTTGTAAATCGGTTAAAACCTCTCATGCTGTGGCATTTGCTCGATGTTAGTCTGGAGAATGTTACAAAAATAACTTAATATATCGATCGATTTTATTCTCGGATTAAATCTCAATCACTTCCTAGAATTTTCGAGCATGAACATTTTCTAGTAAAATCCATTTGGACAGCAGCAACATTTCAATATAATGTTTCAATTAGATTTTTGACTGACTGAAATCCCTTTTTATTGATTATTTACGATGATTGTATAATAAATAATTATTTTAAAAATAAATCTGTCACATATGACTTGAATTTCAATTGAATCTTCTTTAAAAAAAAACCCTATCAAAAATAATAAAAGAATTCGTCATAGCATTCAAAAATCATATTATTAAAGCTGGTGCAAATATTTTTAAAAGTTTTTGTCAAACCCTCCCCCCCCCCCTCCTTCAAAATCGGCCCGAAAAATCGAGAGGCATAAAATTTTTTTTTCAAAAAACTTCAAAATTTCAATGGAAATTTAAGTGCAATCAGTAGCAATCAATTTAAAATGCATTCCCCTGCGTTTACAGTAATTTACAGCATGTTTGGGTAAAAAATCTTTAGAATTTTTGAAAATTTTCGATGTACGGTACAGCAAGATGTTTTTTTCAGCTAAAATTTTTGTTTTCGTCAAATCATACATATTTGAAAACTAATAATTGCTAAACAAGTGAACTAGTGTAGAATGCATTTTAAATCACTTCTTTAATGCATATGTTAAGAATTCGGCTTGTTATTTCAATTTTAGTTTAATTTTTTGAATATTTTTGTTGTTGTATTTTTTTTCATATTTGGACGGTTACCATTAACTGAATGGAGACTTGTATGGACGAACCAATGATGCAAAATGACCTCTTTGATCATATAAAAAATACACACACAGTTTCTAGTTTGGAGGACAAATTGTCCACGGGATTTATGGATGACCAATATATTTAAATAAAAGAAATTTTACACTGATCATATTAATGTTTTATAAAATCACATCAAAACAAAACTTTTTTTAACTTTATAGGGGTGATATATGATTTCTCAACTGTCAAAACATTATTACTGTTCAAGAATTTTGTTAGATGTTCTGAATCAACTACTATTCTATATCATCCATTAGGGAAATTTATTGAAAAACTTCAAAATTAATGTAATTTGAATTTACAAATTAATTAAAAAAATAAAAATTTCTTAAAACGTTTCAAATTTAATTCAAACAATTTTTGGGGCAAAACGCATCGGCTAAAAACATTTTTCATTAGTCACCACTAGATGACACTGCTGTGCTTATGAGGTAGTATTAGATCGATGCATTTTGCCCCGACCAAGGTATAAGGCTTTCTAGTCAGAAATTTACCAATACCTACATTCAAAGTATGTTTACATTACAGCTGGACGTTTGTTTGCATCAGGTTTCCTATCTCTTTCTAGCAAAAGTTTTTTGTCAAGCGACTTCTAGCTGGTTTTTTTGACTGACCGCCCGATATGTCAGCCAACATTCTTCGCAGGGCTGTGACAGCTCGAGCTCGATCATTGTTTGCATCAGGACACTGTGACGAGGAGTTCATCATTTTTGGGTTAAATCATATTCTTTTCACTGGGCCTAGAAAGCCTTATTACGGAAAATTTGATATAAACACATTTTTGAATATTGTTGCTATTTGTTTAGAAACAAATAAAAATATAGATTTTTATAGCACATTATAAAACACCAATTCTCTACGAAATCGGACTTTTTTTTTGAATTTTGAATCCGGTTGAAACATTTTTGGTGCCATCGGAATGCCCAAAGAAGTCATTTTGCATTATTAGTTTGTCCATACAAAAAAGATATATGAAAATTAAAAAATCTGAATATTTTCAAGGATTTTTTTTAAATCGATTCGGTGTCTTCGGCAAAGTTGAAGGTATGGATAAGGACTACACTGAAAAAAAGATACAAGGTAAATTTTTTTTGGTTATTTTTAATTTTACTTTTTGTCACTAAAACTTGATTGGCAAAAAACACTCTTTTTTGATATTTTTTTTTGTTTCTTTTTTCATCGAATGCCAACTTTTCAAAAATTTCCAGAATGGGCAAAAAATCTTTGACCGAGGTATGCATTTTGGAATCAAATTCTCATTTTCCTGTTTTAAAACCAAAAAAGTTCAGCCGGAAATACAAAAAAAAAATCGAATGACCGAAATCTCAGAGAATTGCTTATATCACACACTTAGATTTCTTTACCGAATTCGGTAGTTGAAAAATCAGAAAAGTTTAGTTCGGTAAACCGTCTGTCAAAATAAACTGAATTTTACCGAAAATCGGTTGAACGATGAACAATAATGAACTTCATTACCGAAGTTCGGTAAGATTTTACCGAATACTGTAGTTTTTGGTTTACCGAACTGTTCAACAGTTGAAAATTCGGTAAACTTTACTGAATTCGGTAAAAAAATCCAAGTGTGCAGATCACAATTTTCCACAACATTTTCCTAATCCTGTCTGCAGACGATATGAATCCATTTTCCACAAGAATAAGCCTTCTGTGCATTACTGTGACAGCAGCTCACCTTACCGGATCAACTCGTTCCAATGGAAACAAATTATTTTTCTTATCATTTTTTCAGCCTGAGCTTCTATCGTGGATTTCGGCGTCGCGACGCCTACCCACAAACGAGACATGAAAAAGGCTCAACTTTCGCGCCTCAACCGAATCCGTCACGTTATTGGATGTCGTGGCGGGTGTAACTTGTTTGCGATTCTGCGTTTAGACATCGGTTAAAAAATAGATTTCCAATCGCAGCCGAAGAATTCAACTGAAACGCTTTATCGAAAAAGGGGAAAAAATATTGATAAAACTTGACTTTGAAGGGTGAATTCGGTTCTCTCTGAGTCATCCTTCGTTTGCGATTTGTTTTTTTTTGGTTCGGAACAAACAGACAGTGTGCGCAGTGGAATACAAAATTCGAGTGTAAAAAAAAACTTCGCCAAGAACATCACAGGCTCATGTTCTTGTCATACAAAAAGGGCAAGAGCACGAGTACTGTTTTGTTTCGTTTGAGGCGGTTCGATTTCGACGGCGCACTTCGGGTGCGGTCACAGATTAGTAGACGTTGCTTGCTACAGAATTTAATTTTTTTTATTTGGCAAAGTTTTATCGACTTGTTTCAAGCTATCAAAAGTTTAAAATAAATTTAACAAAACCAAGTCAAATCCACTTTCCCGTGGTCAGAGAACCATGTTTTATGAATTCTAAGCACCTTTCCATTTCGTTGAAGCACTTTTTACGTGTGCCAGTGTCGTATGTGTGTGTGCCCCCTCCAAAGAACCCAAAGAACGATACGAGCGATTTATGTAACTGCATTTACGCTGGCTGGGGTAATAACAATGCATGGAAAAACGCTTTTCGATTTCGAGTAGAGTGTGTAAGCTTTTCAGGATGAGAAGCAGCAGCAGCAGCAGTTCGTTCTTTATGCCTCCCTAACCGCACATATGTATCGCCGTATGTGAGCTGTTTCGGGTTGTTTTTTTGCTGGCTTATGGGGCTGGAGCTGGAGAGTCGTAACAACCTCCCGTGGTAAGTCGAAATCGTAACTTTGCTCAAATTACATGTCATTCATTGTTAAGCGAGCGATTGCGATCCGACATTTGTGAATTTGAGAATTTTCATTCGGCATGGACGATAGTTTTTTGCAATCTTTTGAACGGTCTTACATTTTTTAACCGGAACCAGTACAGTTCAAACTCGATTATCCGAAGCCTCGATATTCCGAAGTTTCGATTATCCGAAGAAATTATTTTTCGTGTTTTTTAAATTCTTGCTTTTAAGATCAAATTCGAGTTCTGCGACCCCATTTTTGTTAAATTTGAATGGTTGAATGTCAATTAAATAAAAAAATGCATTTTTTCAACATTTCATCACCGCTATTTTGACCGCCATCTTGGATTTCCAAATTCTGAATCACTTTAGGGTAGTTAAGGGGTCATACTTAAGCTCAACAATTATAATAAGTTTGGTATAGCTTATAAGTAGTTCTCTACGATTTTGCATTTTTTCGCGATTTTAAAATTTTAATTTATTGATTTGGATAAACTTGTCTATGCATTCCCTATGTCGAAAATGTCATTTTGAAATAATTGTTGGTGTCTTCGGCAAAGCTTTAGTTTATGATTAGGACTGTTCTGAAAAAATAGGAATATTGAAAAAAGAATCAGATTTTTAATTTGAATTTTATCACTACTGGTTGAATTGTCAAAATACGTTTTTTTTTTTAATTTTCGAACTTAATATTTTGTAGGGTACTGAAAACGACATTTTTTGAGCTATAAGGAGAGCAAGATCTGGATTAAGATTTATGAATCTAAAAAAAAATTTTTTTTGAAAACGTCAAAAATCTGGACAAAAATTATTAAAAATATTTTTAAAGCAAATACTTTACATTTTTTTGGTAACATGTACTGTTTTCATGTTTTAGCTACTTTTAGATATAATTTTTCGAAATTTTTTTTTTGCTTTTTTGAGTTTACAAAATATATTTTTCGAAAAAATCACCTTTCAAAACAATAATAATCCTATAATTTCTTTTGGAACGTTAAAAATCGAGCAATCAGTTTCTGAGATACAGCCTCACAAAGTACTTGAGAGCAGTTCTCTAGGATTTCGGTCATTCGATTTTTTTTTGTATTTTTTAATCCGGCTGAAACTTTTTTGGTGCCTTCGGTATGCCCAAAGAAGCCATTTTGCATCATTAGTTTGTCCATATAACTTTCCATACAAATTTGGCAGCTGTCCATACAAAAATGATGTATGAAAATTCAAAAATCTGTATCTTTTGAAGGAATTTTTTGATCGATTTGGTGTTTTCGGCAAAGTTGTAGGTATGGATACGGACTACACTGGAAAAAATGATACACGGTAAAAAAAAATTGGTGATTTTTTTATTTAACTTTTTATCACTATTTTTAATTTTTTTTTATTTTTTGATATGTTTTAGAGGACATAAAATGCCAACTTTTCAGAAATTTCCAGGTTGTGCAAAAAATCATTGACCGAGTTATGAATTTTTTAATCACTACTGATTTTTTCAAAAAATCGAAATATTGGTCGCAAAAATTTTTCAACTACATTTTTCGATGTAAAATTGAATTTGCAATCAAAAAGTACTTTAGTGAAATTTTGATAAAGTGCATCGTTGTCAAGTTACAGCCATTTTTATGTAACTTTTTTCAAAATAGTCGCAGTTTTTCATTTTTTTAAATTAGTGCACATGTTTGCCCACTTTTGAAAAAAATATTTTTGAAAAGCTGAGAAAATTCTCTATATTTTGCTTCTTCGGACTTTGTTGATACGACCTTTAGTTGCTGAGATATTGCCATGCAAAGGTTAAAAAACAGGAAAATTGATGTTTTCTAAGTCTCACCCAAACAACCCACCATTTTCTAAAGTCGATATCTCAGCAACTATAGGTCCGATTTACAATGTTAAAACATGAATCATTTGTGAAATTTTCCGATCTTTTCGAAAAAAATATTTACAAATTTTTTAAATCAAGACTAACATTTCAAATGGGCGTAATTTTGAATGAACCTTCGGATAATCGAAACTTCAGAAAATCGAGGCTTCGGATAATCAAGTCTGGTATGTATCCCTACAAAGTGTGTACTATACAAAACAAATTCACGAGCAGGGCTATAAAAAAAAGAAATTGAGATTTCACTAGATTTAACGAACAGTTTATATGAAAAGGAGTAAATATGGCAGTATAATAAAAAAACATTTTTAGTTAGTTTATCGTGGTTCTAGTAATGAAAGTCACTCATAATATCTCCAAAAGTTAGTGTTTGATGTACACAAAAAAAAACCTATTCTTACAGTAACGAATTTGTTATTGGTAATTCCTTGCTTTCGTGCCTGGTATTTATATGCATCGTTAAAAAGTGAAAATCAATTTACAATTCCACTGCAGTTCCCCCTTCTTGGCTTTTCCGCGGAATAATTTCCCATTACTGCGCGCTCCTCCCCTCCCCATATACGTGGCCAATTCCAGGACCAGCACTAACCATGCCCGAGACTGCAGTAAATGTTTCCGGGGGGTTGCTTCTTGCAGCGCTGTTTGCTATTCAGAATGGGGTCGTTTGAAATTTACAATTAATGACATAACCAGCCGCGTGGCCCGAAAAAAGGCCACCCTCCAGGCCTAAGGGGAGGGCAATTTTCCCGAGGAATGTTTGGTGGGCAAAAGCGTTCACCGAAAAAGCAATCATAAACAGTTTAGTGTGCTTGGACCAGACATGCAATCACACACACACATACTTACAGAAATGTTGGCATGTACGTAAATGTAAAATGTGAATAATGGAAAAAAAAGGTCGGGAATTGACCTGGGAAAAATAAAACTTCCGGAAAGTTGTTCCTTTTTCGGGTTGTTTATGAGGCATTTAACAGGTAAATTTTGTACACCTTAAGAAAAATCTAACTGGGTTTAAAACATTTTCTAACAATTCTAACATTTTCTCCGAAAAGAAAAACATCAAAATTCTTTTGAAATTTGTAGCACTTCTAAAAATAGTTGCGTTTTATGACATCCGTAACAGATTCCCCCAGTCATGTACTTAGTAAGTGAAAAGTGTGGTCAGGTGCGTTTTTCCCAACACCCACCAATCCCACCCCGTTTCATTTCATCCCTCATTTTGAAGTGGTTTGTTTTTCACCTTCGGAATAATGTGTCGCGTTGCCACCAACAAATGAGGCTCCTCATTTCAAATTCAAGCCGTATTTTTAGTGCCAGAGTTATGCTTTTCTGTTTGGCCACGTGCGCCTTTCGAGAGATATTTTTTTTCTAATGGGGTAATTTGTAGTTTAATGTACCTCCTACTTTTAGGCGCAATTTTTATTAAAGGATTTTAGCAAATCTTAAGTAATTTCAACCTCATAACTTTGCGTTTATCTATGCATAGAAAAAGATTGTTAGCACACTCGTAATTTTTCATCAAATTTTTTTAGGCAAAAAATGTGAAATACTACAGTACACACCCCACTCTCAGTCACGCACCATGTAACATTGTACCGCGCACGGTAAAGGATTTGACGACGGGGGGTTGATTCCGGGAAAATTCGTGATAAAAACGCAAGAAAAAAAAAACACAAAACCTAAGTAAAAACTAACTTTGCGTGTGTCCTATCAACGTGGGCACATTTCGATCCGGAGATTTTTTTTTCCGGAATTTTATTTTGGGCCTTGTGGAACGAAAAACGTGTGCCTGTTTTTTTTTTTGTGAGAATGGATACTTGCTACAAAGGGAACGGTTTTTTTAATCAGTTAATAGACCTGGCATGGTTTATGAGTAGCTAAGATATCATCCCAAGCAGCAATTATTGTTGCCAAGCCTTATTTGCAACTAATTCAAAGCAATCCAAAATCGCTGTGGCAACATATTCGCAACACTTCTGGCGACCAAAAAAGCGCACGACAACAACGCGATTGGCAACAATAGCCAGATAGTTGTGAACGTGTTGCGGCAATGTTTCCTATGCGATGCTCATTTTTGTAGGAGAATTTGATGGTGTTGCAACAATGTAATAAATATGTTGCAAACATGTCACCATAAGAGTGAAATTTTGGGTTGCTTCAAATCAAACGTGCAGCCGAAATGATTTCAAGCGCAACAAACTTCTAATTAATTTCTGAATAAAAATGTTTCCGCTTTGGTTTCGCAGCAAAACAAAAATGGATAAGTCTGAAAAATAACGCCATCGTAATTTTCGTCAACAACAAACTAAATTGATTTTCTTAAATGAATAGAAGGTTTATTTTGTTGGCTATTTCAAGTTTACCGAGTAAAATTGCATTCTACTCGTGATTTTTTCATGCGCCCTAAATCTTTTGCAAAATTCCTATTTTTTCTGGAGCTATTTTAGTATCGAAATAAAAAAAAGTTGGCTAATATTTCTGAAAATTATCTGCATTACAATACAAGTCACACAGAATGTCAATTCTGTAGTAAAATATTATGAAAAATGGGTTCATATAACTGAAAATTGATTTTTAAAGTATTTTTTCCTATATACCATCATGGCGCTTTGTACGCACAGGGGTGTATTCAGGAATCTTTAAAAAAAATCAATGGTAAGAAATTTTTGTTTTAAGGCACACTTTTTTAAGTACCCGAACAAATGCTTACAACAGATTCTTGTGCACTAGAGTGCAACCCACGTGTCGTGGCTATCTCTAAGGCAAGATTTCTAATCAAAAACTGAAGTTTATTGAGTGCCTCCAAAAAGCTTCCAATATTGTCAATTTCTATCTAAGAAATGTGCCGTAGATATTGTCGACAGGGATTTCAAGCACTTTTAGTGCAATATAACCGATTTGAAGAAGAACAACAATAGAAACAACACTCAGTATATGGGTCATTTCGCCTCAACTGTGCCCAAAAATTTACAAATTCGAAATCGACTTTTTCTGATCAAGCTCAAATTTGGTTTTGCTGTTGATACTATCAAAACATGTAAGAATCCCGATTTTGGTCCAAGTTGGACCACCCCTTCTTTTTTGGCACCGCCCCAAAGTTTTGCGATTTTCGTATTTTTCAAAAACCTCTTTTTTCAAATGGCCATATCTCGGTAACAAAAAATCATAGAGCAAAACTTGACAGTTATTTTTAAAGGAAATTGGACGCTGAATCGAATTGCGTCATCAGATTTTCGATTGGAATCAAACTTTGATGCATTTTGCGCAATTGAAAACTTTACACGCAATTTTCTCAATACACATGCAATTCAATTTTGGATTAAACTTCACCATCGTGTTCCCCAGACGATTTTACATAAGAATCTATTTTTCGAGTGTTGGGCATATTGAAATCTCTTGAGATAACGATTGTTTAACCCTCTACAACCCAACCCCGCCTATAAACGGGCTTTGATTTAAAAAATCGCCAAAAATCCATTTTTAAACCAATTTTTGATCTTCAAAAAGCATTGGAAAGAAGAACTTTGAAAATTTTGGAAAATATTAGGGTTGGAAGTTTGACTTGTTTTATGTGACTTTGCCAATGTTTTTAAAAATGTATTTTTTTTAGGGGTCAACTTTGGCTGTGTTTTTTACTAACTTTTCCTATATTTTAAGTAAAAAGAAGTATGCAGTAATTTTTCTAGTGCCCCAGACTATGCCTCTACGCATTTATTTACAATTTAAATGATAATGGTTCCATTTTATAGCAGAAAATGTGAAAAACATGCAAAAAATTGAAAAAGTTACTGTAAAAACATGAAAAAATTAGATAGACAAAATGTAATGATAGGAGGTGGTAGAGTAGGCCAAATACTACCAAAAACAAAACTAAACTAAACAAGATAAATGCAAATTAAAATACTAAAGATGAAACAAGAAAAACATAAAACAAGAGAAGGAAAGTTTGTCGTAGAACAAAAATTGCTCAAAATGACCTCCTGAACACGGGAAAAATAAAAATTTTCGAAAAAAAAATTTGGGCGGTAGAGGGTTAAGCTTGCAGTTGCAGAATTTACCTACCACGCGATGCATTTTGAGTGAAAATGTGAATAAAACGTACCTGGCGCATGGTGTCAGGTAAACATGGGACGATGTGCTTGTTCGTGTGAGTAATTCTGATATTTGATTACAATTGAAAATAAATCACCTATATTAAAAAAAAGTCCAAACAGACATTAGTATTTTACTACAAATATACAAATTCCGTGTTTGAGAAAAGGTTATATTTCCTTTGATTTATTTGTTTTATTTCAAAACTAGACAACAAATCTTCTTGTAAAATTGCATGCAAAAACGTGTACATTAGGGACAAAAATACAATTCAGTTTCATTTGTCATTGTTTAGTTTTGATTTTTGGCTGGTACTGGTCGGCCCGAATGATTATTCGCAAAAAAATAGTTTCAAAAGTTCAATTTTCAATGGAAATTTAAGTGTTTCCCCTGCGTTAAGAATCATGTTTAGCATGTTTGGGTTAGTTCAAAAATCTTTCGAAGTTTGCCACCAAAAATGAGCAAAAGTTACTACAGCAAAGTTAGTTTAGTAATGATTATACATAAAGTGATACAAGCAAAATCGCTGGCAATAGCAGTGTCTGTTTATATAGTCCTGTCAATAAAAAATTCAATTCAAGTCGGTTATATTTGTGAATAATCATGTTACAATGAGCTCATTTAGGTATATAACATCTTGAGACAAAAAGACTACCGTGATTTCTTTTCTATTTTGCAAACATCAATCATTCAAAGTTTTTCCTAAGTGGTGCATATTACCCACTCTCCCCCTACTTCATTCTAGGCTTTAATAATAATATTTTGTTTTCTGTGAGACTGAGATTTTTTTTTTCTATTCCCTTCCGTTTCCACCGTTAAACCTTATTAAGAATGAAGGACAAAAACTATTTAATTGAATAAATGTGATAAGATTTCTAAAACATTCACCCTTGGTACGTCCCTGCTTACTTCTCTCTGAGCAAATTGCCAACCTTCACTTCTGTTGCAACAACGTTTCTGGTATGTAGCAACAATGTTGAAGTTAAATTTCCAACATCCCAATTTGTGTAACGTTATGGTAACATAATGGTAACATAAAATTTGCAAAAAATAATTTGTCTTACGAAATGTCAAACGAAAAAATAAAAGTTTTCATTTTATTTCAGCGGTGAGATCGTAGACAATATTTAACGAGTCCGTGGAAAGGACTTTATTTAGAATGTGTGTTTAAAGAATCGTAGAATCAAACTTCTACATGGCGGATGTTTCATGGTGGGTGGTTCTCCTCCCCCTTGTGAAAAGTAAGGGGTGCGAAGCGCCGCGGAGTGGGTACTGTCAGCCCTAGGCTGGTTTCTGCTGTCCCGTACCTCACGGAGGATGTTGACCTGGGTGGTGGTCACGTACTGGGGCTCCGGCCGGAACCGTGAAAGAGTCTCGCCGAGAAATCCGATGGGCAAGGCTGTCCACCGGCGGGAAGCTCAGTGGCTCCGGGTAGGCGGCTCGGGACTCCCAAGTACCCTTGTCGTGTGTGTGTGTGTTTTCTTCGGAGGTCGTCCTGAAAATCACACAGACTAGTTTTGACTGATTCTCGTCGTCATAATCAGCATAATCATTTCAACTGCATAAAATTGCTTTTTTCCACTAAAGATATATGTTTATGTCATGGCAAACCATGTTTACAATTAGCTTTAGCTAGGTAACTTTGCTGCAACTAATTCGCAACATTTGCCGAAGTTAGTTTTTTGTTGTTTCAACATTGGAACAATAATGTCACCGAAACGTTACATCAATAAAGAAAATCAAATTGTTGCCACAGCATATAACGGTAACTTTATCATTAAGAACTATGTTTCGATGTAACATTTTCGCGAATTGCAACATTGTTGCTCCCTTGTTGTAACTTAATTGGACTTAGACGTTTTCAACATGTTGCGCGATGCTGCTTGGGATGTTTATTTCGATTCAAAAATATTTATGTGGATAACAAGTTTAATTAATTTTCTCCATGTTGTAAAAGAATTGAAGAAACTCAAGTTTTGAAAAATCTAAAATGACTAATGTATACGCATTTTCAGCTTTACTCTTCCGCGAACATTGAAATACTTTTTTCCCAGTGCAAAAAAAAAGTCATTTTTCTCGTAGTTTTGATTTGATTTTGAAATTGGAAATGGATCAAGTTACTCAGAAAACGAAATATAAAAATTATTCTAAAATATGAAAACGTCCTTGAAACTACTCATTTTGCATAAAAACCAAATTTCAGGTGGAAAATTCATGTACAGTAATTCTCAATTTTTAAACCTAGCTTTACTTTAAAAATAAATTCCGCATTACTTAAAAAATACGCGTGTTTTTGTCTTCTAAAAAATATCGAAAAATAATAATTTTAAAAATCAGCATTTTTGAGATTTTCTGTGAAATAAGGTTGATTTTCTCGAATTGTCCCTCTATACCTTAAACTTTGCCCAAGACACCAAATTGATCAGAAATTCTTTAAAACCCGTTTTGCTAAAGATACAGATTTCTTAATATCCTGGTTAATTTTTACATTAGCAGCTGTTAATTTTGTATGGAACCCTCTGGCCTCTTTGGTCAAAGAGACAAGTGTTCAAAAAATACAAAAAATAAATTTAAAAAAAGCTGATTTCGGAAAAAAATTCTGGACATAATATAAATGGGGTGGATTTCTTCATTGACACACAAATATGCCCGCAAAAAAATCTGCTCAGTTTTCTTGCGAGATAAAAACAAAATGCTTTTGTCTTAATTGTTGAATTTAAGTTTTATTCAACACAAAAAAAAGTAATAAAACAGGATAGGGTGCAGAAAAAATATTTCTTCGACTAACTTCAAAATTTCAATGGAAATTAAAGTAGAACAAGATGAAATCAGTTTGAAATGTATTCCCCTGCTTTTGGAATCATTTTTAGCATGTTTGGGCTTATTAAAAAATCTTAAGAATTTTTGAAAATTTTCGATGTACAGTACCGCAAAAAGTTTTTTTTTCGCTAAAATTTTTATATCCTCCAAATCCTACATTTTTTGAAAGCTAATGATTGTAAAACAACTGAACTAAAGCAAAATGCATTTTTAAACACTTTTTTCATTCATATGTTCAGACTTTGGCTTGCAATTTAAATTTTTATTATTTTTTAAATAGCAAATTGCACGGATATAAAAAAAAACTCCAAAATTTAACGAAAATAGAAGCCTTATCATCTATAATTCGAAATGCATTTTCTGCAATGGTAATCATTTTTTGAATGTTGGTAAATATACAATGATTATTAAAAAACAATTTTTCATTTTAATGTCAAAATCGTAACTTGAAATTTCCATTTTTATTTTGTTTTATTTGTTTTGCCGTCTCCTTGACTTAAGTCATAGTTGAAGGACATGAACTTCAAAAAATGTTTGCAACGGCCTAAAAATGATTTGAATTAAAAAATATTTATTATGAATTTGAAAATATTCAAAAAATGTATATACTGTATATATTAACCGTAATTGTTGTGTCATGTTAAGTTATTCTGTCATTTTAACTTTTGATAAAGATGTCTGAGAAAAAATCAAAATTGTATAATTTTGGGTCATGCAGTCAGATTATAACCAATTATTAGTTTTGACAGTTGGAAATTATGATTTTCATCTTAGCTGCGTCTTAGTTTTACTGATATGTGTTTCAACTGATCAATAACTTTTGAGATCACAACATGCTGGCATTGTTTAAAGTTAATGGATGAAAAATAATAAAAATTACCACCATCTTAACAGAACAACATATTGTACAATAACTCGCGATAGTTTCCTTCGCTGGAATTCATTTAAAAGGTTTTGCACCTTTGCTTCTCAAAACATGTACCGATTTGAATCAAAAACTGCTGAACCATTCAAAAGTCTTTTGAAGCCACAACCCTCAATAGCTTCCCAGCAAATTGCAGTCGATGCCCAAAAACCTCAATAAACACAAACCACCCCAAACAAACCCTAAAAATAAAATCAAATCACTGTCTCTCATAAGAAAACATCATTAGGCAGGTCGATTCTAAATGTTTCGCCTCGTTGGCAAAGGGACGCCAACAAACGCCGACAACGATTTTCCAAGTTTCCCATCAAAGGCTCGACCATCGTCACCACCATCATCATCATCATCATCATGGTCGTCTTCAGCCTTCGCCAAATGCCCCAAAATGGTTATATTTAGTCCCTTTTTTTCTCGCTCGCTTCAAAGTGCCACCACTTAATGCGCCCCGATATTATGTTTCGAAAAAGTGCAACGCTAGCCAAAAAGTTAGTTTTTCAAAAGCACCACGCGTCTCCACCGAAAGCTCCTCCGCGCCGCCGGCCGGCGACTCTTTGCCGACTCTTGTTTGACTTTTTTTCCAGCCCGCTGAAGATGTTGTTCCCTCCTCTAATAAAGCCCTCGGAGACCAGCTGCTGGCTGGTTGGCTGGTGGTGGTGGGGGAAGGTCATCTCTTCTGCCGATATTGTCGACGATGCGGGCATGTTTCAGTGCGCAAACTCAAAGCTGAAGCAGTCGCTGCCGTTGCTCACGTACAACCCGCGAGGAGGGTCCCTTTGACGAAACTTTGGATTCTGGCAGGAGTTTTTTCCCTCGTTGTTCGACCCTCTTGAGGAAAAGCCAGAAAATTCATCTGAAACGATTTGTGGGAAAAAATTGTGGCTAGCGAAAAATAATACCACCGGACACGCTCTCAGGGGGACCAGCAGCGGCTTTGCTCCAACGCGCCAACATCTCTGAAGCTCGAATTACTCCCAAAAGTATACTTTTTCCCTCCACCCTCCTGCTGTGGTGTGTAACGAACGGCGGAAAATGAGATGTTAACACGCGAAATTTAGCAGAAACCGTCGTCGTCGTCCAAGTCCCCACAGCAAATGAACGTGGCAACAAAAAATTAGCAACTCTAGAGCTGTTGAAGGACGTCCTTCGTTTTTGGATGTGGCCTGTGGGAAGGAACAAACGACCCGAGAAATGATGGTAACGGAGATGCAAAAAAAAGTGTGTTTTTTTTTGCTCACTTGAGTTGTGAAATTCTTTTTGATCGACGAGAGAGATTGTTTTGTTAAAAGCTTCTTGAAAAATTGCAAATGTAGGAGAATTTTAGGATTTTTCATGCCTCCCGGAAGTTACAACGATCTTGGATACTTCAAAGAATGAATGGAATAAAAATTTAGTATTTTTAGCTTTTAAAATATTAGGAAAACGTTCATATTTCTGTGATATCAATGATTTTCACATGGTTTGAACAAAGTTAGATTTTCCACAAAAAAAGCAATTTTAGAGCACTCGCTTAACCCTCTACAACCCAACCCTGCCTCTAGACGGGCTTCGATTTAAAATATCGCCAAAAGTCAATTTTTCAACCAATTTTTGATCTTTAAAAAGCATTGGTAAGAAGAACTCTTAAAATTTTTGAAAATGTTAGGGCTGGATGTATGACTTGTTTTTGTGAGGGGTCAGCTTTGGCTGTGTTTTCTATTAACATTTACTATATTTTAAGTAAAAAGAAGTTTGCAGTTATTTTGTAGTATCCCAGACTATGCCTCCACGCATTTTTTTAACAATTTAAATGATAATGGTACCATTCTATAGCAGAAAATGTGAAAAACAGGCAAAAAATTCAAAAAGTTACTGTAAAAAGATGAAAAATCAGATAGGCAAAATGTAATAATACGAGGAGGAAGAATAGGCCAAATACTACCAAAAACAAAGATAAACTAAATAAGATAAATGCAACACGCAGAAAAATATTTTTTTGTAGAATCAGCCTGTACGAGGTTTGATTCAACATTTTTTTTGTTGAATATAATCAACGCTGATTTAGCGTTGAAACAAACTTTGATTCTCTAAATTCCACAAAACTCTTTTGTTGTTTTGAAAAAGTTGCTTTGACGTTTAGCGTTGATTCAACAAAAATCTTGGTTTTCAAATCAACAAAACGTTTTGTTGATTCAAATATGCCTTATTTTTCTGCGTGAATTTAAAATACTTAGCAACTAAACAAGAAAAACATAAAACAAGAGAAGTAAAGTTTTTCGTAGAACAAAAGTTGCTCAAAATGAACTCCTGAACACGGGAAAAACAAAAAGTTTCTAAAACATTTGGTTTCTTCTCATTGAAAGGTTGAAAAGATCTTACCATTTAATACATTTTTTGAAATATTTTCACTTCTTAAAAAAAATGAAAATGACAGTACAAGCACCTTTCCCAATAATACAAAAAAAAATGAATCACTCAAATCAGTTTATTAACAAAAAGAATCAGAATTAGCCCTTCAAAAAAAATATTAGGGTAGAGCTCCTAGACATCATTTTTCGGTGTTATTGTTTTTAGAATGTTAATAAACTATTCCTTTTTTTAGTTTTTAACATAAACATAGGTTTTAACATAAACAAGTTGATTTTTGTAGAAATTTTGCGTTTATGTAAATTTCTCTGAATTTGAATTAAGGAATCATTTACCGTTAAATATTATCTAAATTATGCGTAAAATTTAATGGAATATGTTGGAAAAAATAAATAAAAAAAAGTTAAAAAAAAAGTATAAAGATAACCTTTGAAACATTAAAAAACAATCCTTCTTGAAATTCTCACATGCAGTGAAGCAATGGAAAATTTGATTTTTTTTTACATAATAGTTGTTTTTATACATTGTAATTACAGTCCAGACTCGGTCATCCGAAGGCCTTGAAAAAATTTCACTTTGGGTAATCGAAGCAGGAAAAATATTTTTTTCCGTTGTCTTATTTTTGATTGTTGGGTGTGATCCCTGCTCTACTCTGAAATGATTTTAAATTTTAAAATCCAAGATGGCAGCCAAAATGGCGGTGATGAATCTTTTTGAAAATGCATTTGGCAATTTAAATGCCAATCAACCATTCAAATTTGCCTAGAATTGGGTCACAGAAATCTAATTTGATGTTAAAAGTAAGAAAAAAAAAAAAAAAAAAAACGAAAACAAAATTTATTGTTCACGACTCGATTATCCAAAGTCCCAACCTTGGATAACATCACTTCGGGAAATCGAAACTGAGGATAATCGAGGCTTATTAAAATCGAGTCTGGACTGTACTGCCCCTGATCGCATAAATGTCCCATATGCATTTTCATAGCTTTTGAATTATTGATGCAGTTTGATTGTGCTCTTTCAGAAAAGCCTACAACATCCAGTACTTTGTTCTTGAAATCAGGAGGAAATCCAGTTTTTTTCGCGAAAATTTTACACGTAACCTTATGTATGGGACAAACTTCAAATGCGTTTTTCTCAGCTTGCTGTTTTTGCATATGGGACATTTATGCGAACATGGGCAGTGTATTACTAGTGATTTTTCACGGCATAAAATCTTCTTATTTTTTTTAATTTAAATATCGAAATACTGTTCAAATACATCTCCAAAACACAACACTTTCTAGGCGACATAAAAATCAAAAAATGAAATCAGTAAAAAAGTTAAATAAAGTTAGTCTGGATTTTTTGAATAAAAAAAAAGGAATTTGTGTGTTTTAGAAAATATCAGATAGAACTCCATTTATAATAATGTTTGTAACTTTTGATAATGATAACTCTTGAAAATTGCTCAGTGCTTTCATTCATTGAAGTTTTGGAATTTTCTGTTATAAAGAAGAAACAAAAATATTGATCCTTGCACTGTAACTTGGATTTGGCCCGCACTTTTCTCTCGCACTTTTGACCACAAATATTTCAAAAACTAGGCAACCAGCAGTTGTTTATTTACATTTCCAGTCTCAGTTTCCACCAAACTGGACATTCGCACTTTAAAATTGCGATTGACAGGTGAGCAACATCGGCCCGCTTTGATCATTTTTTGAGAAAATTAAAATTTTCCAAGCCAGTTTGACAAGTCGCAATAGTGCGATCGATAGCAATAATTTAGTGCGAAGTCCAAGTTGGTGAGAATTGCGCAATAATCACGTGTTATAAAATGCTTTGAATAAAATTATTTAATTTATGTTTTATGCTATCATACATCAAAGTTAATTTCACGAGAATTATTTTAATTTCTTAAACATAGTTCTGAACAATATCTTTAAAAATAAGATCTAAATTACCTTAATTTTTTTTAATTAAGAAAATTGCTACCAAAATGCCTGTAAAATCTTGTGGTGTGTGCTCGAATCACTAACCCTAATATTTACCTGCTGTAGTAGTCAAATTTGACACACATATGGTGGCTGTTTTGAAGTACTTCCAAAAACTTGTTAAAAAATAAATATAGATGATCAAAAATTTGAAAATTGTTGGAAATGAATAAATATTTGAGCCTACATAAACAATCCAACCAAAAAAAATTATAAGCTAGTTTAATACAGATTAGATCAATGAAGTGGGCCAACCTGGGTCTTCTACCCAAATATGCTGTAGTTTCAAAATGTATCAACATAGTTTTCAAAACATCAATAAATTATTTCCAATTGACTGTGGTCATCGCACACACCGAAAGCAGTGATTCCACAAAATTCGCTCAAGATCAGCACTTCGGGCATTAAATATTCCCTCCAAATTCAATAAATCACCAGCTCGGGAATGTTTGCTCGAATTAGCCAAGCTAGAGGAGGGGAAGAGGCAAAGCGTCCATTATCGCCCCTCTGGAAAGCACAATAAATAACTAATCATATAATAAGCCAATGAAAAATGGACCAAGCGAAATCTCGTGGAAAAGGTCAGTTTTGCAGAGGGGTGGTGCGATTGTTATCGCACAAATGAGCAACGGTCCTCCATGGTGATGATTTTTCGCTGCGTCGGAATTTTCCCACGATTCGAGAGGCTTGGAGTGGGGGTGGTGGGAGAAAAGTCCTGATCGAATCGAATGAATAATTGAGCCCCCCAACAATGGGTTATTTTTTTGCGTTCATATGAATTCATTGTGTAATCAGACAGAGCAATTGTGAATTGATTCCTGATTGAATCGGCAGTTTGAAAATTTATGAATATTTGGTTTTTTTTTTTTTAATTTATATTTATTTTGATTTTCTCTTCCATGTACATTCATTCAGTTAAAATATTATTGAGTGTCCAATCACAATCGATGACTTTTCACCTCAATTTTAAATACTAGCAACTTTCATTTATTCATGAAATATTGTAGCTTTCGCTATTCAGTGATTTCAAATGTAGGAGGTCCTACATGTACAATAGGGAAAAGGGATACCTTAAAACTAACTTATAAACTATATAAAGAGCGGATCAATGCAGCTGAAGACTGCAATGATTTTTGTCGAAATGCATCAATTATCTTATTGGACATAACATCCAAAGTGTCAACTTCGGCTATTTGATGAAGTTCACTGGTGCTGAACCAGGGAGGAAGTTTCAGAATCATTTTCAGAATTTTGTTCTGAATCCTCTGAAGTTTTTTCTTCCTGGTTAAGCAACAGCTTGTCCAGATCGGCACAGCATAAAGCATGGCAGGTCTGAAAATTTGTTTATAAATTAACAGTTTATTCTTGAGACAAAGTCTAGAATTCCTGTTTATAAGTGGATACAAACATTTAATATATTTGTTACATTTAACCTGGATACTTTCAATGTGATCCTTGTAGGTAAGGTTTTTGTCAAAAGCAAGTCCAAGATATTTCACTTGATCCTCCCACTTTAAATTTACCTCATTCATCTTTATAATGTGATGACTTTTTGGTTTAAGAAAATCAGCCCTTGGTTTGTGAGGGAAAATAATAAGTTGAGTTTTTGCAGCATTTGGAGTAATTTTCCATTCTTTCAAATAAGAATTGAAAATATCCAAGCTTTTTTGTAATCTTCTTGTGATGACACGAAGGCTTCTACCTTTGGCGGAGATGCTTGTATCATCAGCAAAAAGTGATTTCTGACATCCTGGGGGCAAATCAGGCAAGTCAGAAGTAAAAATATTGTATAAAATTGGACCCAAAATGCTTCCTTGAGGGACGCCAGCACGTACAGGTAGTTGATCAGATTTGCTGTTCTGATAACATACCTGCAGAGTACGATCCGTCAAATAATTTTGAATAATTTTCACGATGTATTGTGATTGTGACAAAACGATAACGATTTAATTCCAGCTGAATGATGTTTGAATCTAGTTGAACACACACATCTGTTAAGTGCTACTAAGCTGAACCGCAGTTGCAACTAGTGCTCAGCCAGTCGTGACTTAATTGCATCTTCTGTTTGCGATTGCTGCTGATGTCCAGTAGTTCAGTTATGATTCGATGGATCACGTGGGATGGTTTGTTTGTCTATCGTTGTGTTGCAATTCACTTGTCTCCCTTCGAGCTGGGGCAGACATGCAATCAACATCGGGATTATTGTTGTTGCAGGTTCGTGATTGGATTTTGTAGTTGGATTATTCAATGAACTCACGAGTTGAAATTGGATTTCGATGATGATATTTTGAGCGATCCCTACGCCACCGATTGAAAATAGAATAAAAAATCTAACAAAGTTTCATCTTTGGACAAACACAATGTTAATTGCTCAACAAGAAAGCTCTTTCCATCAAAGAACTTGCAACTAAGTAAAATGTATTGTTTGCCTCGTCAAACACGACTCACCGAAACAACAGGAAAAAAAGCGTTACGAATATCCTTTATGTAGGCCAGGCCCGGCCCCACCCAGAGCATGACACAATTCCGTTGGGGGCTAAAAATAAACACTTTTTTTCCTCCCAGAAAAAAGGGGTGGGTGGGTGGATGCCAACCACCGTCACCACCAGACCCGCCCTCTCCGGGGACACTTCTTGGTAGCATTTTTCACACTTGGCCACCAGTTTAGCGAGCGCAACAATGATGCACAAGTAACCGTCACCAGCAGCTCCGAAAGGAGAACGAATGAATTGTAGCCCCCAGCCAGCCAGAACCAGAAGTAGCAGTTTTATACCGACCGAAGCTCTGTAGATTTGGACGAAGACCTTTGTGCGAGAAGTGAAAATCTAGTCGACGACGACGCCGTCGCTCCCGGGAAAGCTTTTGCACTTTCGGACATTTTTCCGCTCGATTGTTCCCGCTTTTTGGTGTGGTTGTTGAGCTGAAACATTGTTTATTTCTGCAGTTCACCACTCTGCCAACCTCCTGCACTTTTTTGGGTACAGATTTTTTCTTTCTCAACTTATTTTTTTTACCAAAGTGCTGGAATTCTGGCAACACTGCCAAATTTTTTTTTTTTTTGTAAAAATGCACAGAAATTTGAGAAAAGTGCATTTTGAAACGTTTCAACCCACAAATCACTGTAAAGTTCACGAGACCCCAATAAAATTACCCAAAAAAGTTGCATTTCCCCCACAATTTTGTGAAGCTGTTTTTGCCCAAGGCGGCGAAACGACGTCGATGGCCAGGAATCGAGCATCGTTTCAATATCGGTTCTTTGTTGGTTCCGTGCTGAGAGAAAAAAAAAGTCTGCTCTTGCGCTGATAGGAATTGCCCAATGAATCTTTTATGGTGATGTATGCTCGATGCGAAATTTATTATACAGATATTTCGGGAAGTGAAAGGAGGGAGATACGAAAGTGAGGAAAATTGTTTTTTTTTCTCTGAAGCAAAACGTTTTTTTCAGCATTAGAAATGTTTTTTCTAAAGACATTGTCTTCAATTCAAGGGGTTTCAGACGGAATGTTGACTTCTAACAGCTGATTTGTATACGATTTCGCAATCTCTTCGCGATTTTAATTTTTTTTATTTGGAGGAAAATATTGTTCAGGCATTGGGGGTGGTCATACAAAATGGGTATGTAAATGTATAATTCTGTATCACAAAAGCCTCACAAAAAAATCGAATCACTAAAAATGGATTTCTTTAAGTGTCTTCTAATTAGCCTGTAATTTTCAACTGACAATATCTCGGAAACTATTGGTTCTAGTGCGTCCATCCCGGGAATTTCCGGGGACAAAATTTCCGAATTTTTTTCCAAACTGGGTATCCCGGATTTTTTTTTATATATTTCGTCCCGGAAATTCCAGGAATTAAAAAAAAAACAATTTTTGGTCTGAAAATTTAATTTTGGTTGTGGAATGAAATGAACAGTAAAATACTTAGTAATCGATAAGAATTTCAAAGCTTTAAAGTTTGGATTTGTATATTTATGAATTATTTGTATATTTATGAATTTAAACTTAAAAAAATTAAAAAAAATATTTTATTTTCCAAAAATTACGGCATCTGTAGCAAATCAGGACAAAAGTAACGAATTAAGACAGGTTTTGAAGCCATTTTTTGCATAATGTTTTGATTTTTTATTGATTTCGGATAAAACAGGAACAGAACCGATTTTAAAATTCATTGCTCTAAAATCCCCTGTACCTATTCAGGCTAAAATCCCGAATTTCCCCAGTTGGCGGTTGTGACTTAAAGATAATTTGAGCAATTCTCTACCAAAACCGGAAATGGATTTTATTTGTATTTTTTTATTTGGCTCAAACTTTGTGGGGGCCTTCCCTATGACCAAATAATCTATTTTGTGTCATTGGTTCATCCATACAAGTCTCCATACAATTTTGGCTGCTGTCCATACAAAAATGGTATGTAAATATTCAAACAGCTGTAACTTTTGAGTCAATTTTCTGATCAATTTGGTGTCTTCGGCAAAGTTGTAGGTATTGTTGAGGACTACTGAGAAAAAAATAGGTACACGGAAAAAAAAAATTTGCAGATTTTTTAATCAACTTTTTTTTCACTAAAACTCAATTTCCCAAAATACGTATTTTTTGATTTTCGAGATTTTTTGATATGTTTTAGGGGACAAAAATCCGCAACTTTTGAGCCATAGAGAAACATGGTCAAAAAATCTGCCGCCGAGTTATGAAAATCGAATATTTCATGTTTTAACATTGAAAATCGAACCATTAGTTGCTGAGATATCGTCATTAGAAAATGGTGGGTTGTTTTGGTGAGATGAAGAAAACTTCAATTTTCGTGTTTCTTTTTCTTAATCGCTAAAATCAATTTTTAGAAATGGTCACTTATGGTCACTATTTTCAAAAATTGAAAAACTGCAAATATTTTGCTAAAATCAAACTTTCGGTGGCTCTATCTTGAAAACGGAGCCCTTTATCAAAAAATCTGTAAAGTACTTTTCGATTGCAAATTCAATTTTGCATTAAAAAATAATGTCAAACTTGTTTTTGCATGAAACTTCGATTTTATCCAAAAATCACTGTTTTTTTCAAAAAATCATAACTCGGCGGCAGATTTTTTGACCATGTTTCTCTATGGCTCAAAAGTTGCGGATTTTTGTCCCCTAAAACATATAAAAAAATCTCGAATATCAAAAAATACGTATTTTGGGAAATTGAGTTTTAGTGAAAAAAAAGTTGATAAAAAAATCGGCAAATTTTTTTATCCTTGTACCTATTTTTTTCTCAAAAGTTTTCAACAATACCTACAACTTTGCCGAAGACACCAAATTGATCAGAAAATTGACTCAAAAGTTACAGTTGTTTGAATATTTACATACCATTTTTGTATGGACAGCAGCCAAAATTGTATGGAGACTTGTATGGGTGAACCAATGACACAAAATAGCATATTTGGTCATAGGGAAGGCCCCCACAAAGTTTAAGTCAAATAAAAAATTACAAAAATAAAAATGGTCGAAATCGGCCGATTTCGTAGAGAGTAGCTCATTTGTAAAATATGTTCTATATAAATCGTGAGATTCTAAAGTTATCAACAAATTAACATTAACTGGTATAATTTAATTTGTTTTCGTTTCATGTTTTATAGAAGAGTTTCAAAGACATTTTTAAACATTTGTGGTCATATCATATAAAATAATAAAAGAAATATTTTAGAACGAAACTTTTTTTAATTTTAATCAGATTTAATTGAAATTTGTGGTTTCGTTAAAAAAATGGTAAGCTGTTAAAAAACTGCTGTCCTTGTTTAGATTGAAGTGTAGATTATCACCAATTATTAGTATTGAGCGAATTCTACGATTTTAAGCTTGAAAAATATAACAAATATATTTAATGAAAACATAGATTTTATGACTGTTTCAAAAAATTTCCGGGATTTAAAAAGTATTATGCCCGTTTCCCTGGAAATTCAAAACCAAGGAGAATTCGACGGACTAATTGGTCCGATTTTCAATGTTAATGATTTAAAAATGAGTTGAATATGTTGAAAGCAAATAATCTATGTGCAGGAATTAAAGCTTTTACATCACGAGTTATCGCGATTTTACGAAAAAAAAGTTTTGAAAATGTTACTTTTTGTTTCGTCGTCGTCGCGGAGAATTACCCAGATAGATGAAGTATGTTGCCTAGAAAATACTGAAAACACTGAAAAAAAAACAGGTCATCAAACGCCACTTTCCAAGGGAATACGAGAATTAAATACTCGAAATTGTGAATTGTATTAGTGAATTTGAGAGCTACGAAGGAAAATATTCACGTTTAAAGTGCAAATGCACCATACTCATGATTAAATTCCTTCGTGGCTCTCAAATTCATGAACACAATTCACGATTACGGGAATTGTTTTTTTTTTCTGTGTAGAGAAAATGGTTCGGTAGACGACTAAAAAGGATGTTTTACTTTTTAATGGGATAAGGCAAGGTTTCTTTAAAGATTTTTAGAAATCATAAAGATTTTGAATACACAGTTTGTGATTGCAAAATCAATCAGTTTTTGCCAGAATATACGTATTTTGAAAAGGAAATCTTTAAAAAAGCAAATAAAGTCTAAAAGGATGGCATAATTGAAATGAGCAGCATGATTTAATTCTCATGTCACATAATCAAAGTCTGCTGTCGAGACAATTCCGCTTTGAAGATGTTTAAGTTTATTATTGCTTAGGCGTTAAATTCTACTCTCAAGACCACCATTTGTCCAGATGGTAGTCTGTAGAGACGTTTGATTCGAAAATAAATAAAAAAGAAAATGAATACAGCAGAAGTGAAACCGCTGTTTCACCATCTCACCTAATTGAGTCGTCTCATATCGTCTTCCTAAAATCTTGATAGATTTACCAAAACGCGTCTAAAAATGGCCCAAACATTGCGTCATCTAGTTCTTCCCCGATATAAACTGCCGTCATGATTCATTTTGCGCTACTTGCCAAAATTTTGCTACAGCACCGCACCAGAACACAAAAAAACCTATTCATCACCCCAATCTATCTCTTCAGTTCCGTTCCATTTATGTCTTGTGTGGGAAACGTGGCGTTCCCCTTAATGACCAAATGAGCCACCCTCGACGGGGGTGGTCGGACAAGCCGACCGGCCGGCATGACGACATGACGTTTCGCGCCGTTCTTTATTTTTACTTTTGCACTCTGGTGAATTTAGCACTCCAGGAACCTCGTATACTCAAGCTGTTTTGGTGTGGACATTGTTCCGAACCGCAGAGCCCTGTGTTTGGGGACACGTCCCTGACTGCTGTCATTACAGTTCGTGTGTCCTTGGCGGTTACCTTTTTTTAGGTTATATATTTTTGGAGTTTTTTTTTCTCTAGTTGGTGGACGATAGTAATCGAGGATGGTGCTTTTGGTGCGTGATTTTAATTAAAATATGGCCTGATGATTCCCTTGGCGTGTTCCGGAGCTTTAAGCACGACATTGAGACAGTGGATTAAATTTGAGAAAAAAAAATGGTCAAAATTAAATAAAACTTCTTTTGAAGGTTTTGTTGAAGATTTCGCTTAAGAATTTAAAAAAAATATAAAAAAAATTAGTTAATCAAATTTTCATACTTTTGACACCTGCTCAAGTTCAATGTGTCGGGCAATGTCGTCGAGTCCATGTCAAGGATATGTCGGAAAAGTGTCCACCCCAAAGTGGTGAGCAACACCACATGTGAAGGTTGAGCGGAATGATAAAATATGAACTGACACGTCCCACAGCCCACAGCTACACTGTCAGTCGCTTGTTGGAGAGGCTTGTTAGTTTTTACGATGTCACTCGAGTCGGCTCTGACGGCTTCATCGGCTTTGGGTGGCCAACGTTGCCTGCCGTCGGGCAGATTACGATTATCTGTCCTTGGCATGGTGGCAGGACATATAAAACATTCATTGGGATGAATTACAAACAAAATTAAACACTATGGCGCTAACGTCTCATTGTCGTGGTGCCAAATGGCACTTGTGGCGAGACATCATGTAATGGTAGAGTGAGAAATGTTCCGAAAAATAATTTTATTCAATTCTATTTCAATTGAAAAGGAAACAGTCATATTTGTAGTGCGTCCATCCCGGGAATTCCCGGTACAAACTTCCCGGGATTTTTGGAAAACCGGGAATTCCCGAATCCCGGGATTTATTATATTTTGTCCCGCGAATTCTCGAAATAGAAAATAAATCATATTTTGGTCTGAAAATTCAGATTTGGTTGTGAAAATAGATGAACAGTTCAATACTCAGTAATCGATAAGAATTGTTAAGCATTATTTTGGAATATAAGGGAAAATGTTTAAAATTTTAATTTACAGATCTGCAAAGTGCCTAGCGCCTTAAATGTTTTCTATTTAATTTTAATTATTATTTATGTTAATTTATGATTTAAAACTAGAAAAAATATCAGATTTAATTATTTTTCATCAAACACCGGTATCTGGAGCAAATCAGGACAAAGGTAACGAATTAAGACAGCTGTTTAAGCCAATTTATTTGCATAATGTTTTGATTTTTTGATTGATTTCGGTTAAAACAGGAACAGAACAAAACAATAAGTACACCGATTTCCAAATGTATTGCTCTTAAATCTCCTGTTTGTATTCAGACTGTAGTACCGATTTTCCCCAGTTTGGCTAAAAGACAATTTGTAAAATAAATATTATATTAAACATGAAATTCTGAACATGTATAACAATTTACATTGGCTGGTATTATTATTTTTATTTCGCTTCTTGTTTATTTTTTAGACAATTCAAAGATTTTTTTAAAGTGTTTGTAGCCATCTTATATAAACAAATAAATAACAGAAATATATTAATTTAAATCTTTTTTTTTTGAATCATATTGGTTTACAAATTGTATTAATTTTAAATCAAAAGCCCCAAAAATAACAACAAAAATCAATTTTCAATGTATTTAACAAAAAAAAAACAATATTTTTAAGCTTTCTGAAAACAGCTGTTGTTGTTTAGATTGAAGTGTAGATTATCACCAATTAATAGTATTGAGATAATTCTATGATTTTATGCTTGATAAACATAACAAATATAATAAAACATAGATTTTACGACTGTTTCAAAAATTTCCCGGGATCCCGGGGATTCAAACCTGGGAAAATTGGACGCACTTCTTATTTGTTAACTGCAAAGTCTAAAATAATTCTGGGAATCAGTTTAAAATATATTGTTTCAACTGAATCCGAGTCCACGTCTATATCTAGAGTTTTAAAAAAATCATTAGGCCAAATTTAGTTTTTTTTTGCATTTTGGGTGATTTTGAATACCTCTGACTCAGGGCGGTTTTGAAAAAACACCCAAAAATCAAAAAAATAAACATTTGGTATATTGGACCTTTTCAAAGTAAACTTAAGGTATTTTCTCCAAATTTCTCTAAAATTTTACATAAAACATCAAAGTTCAATTGCATTGCAATCTACTGAAAACCAATAAAAAAATATGTTTTATCTTGAAAATTTAACAGTTATGAAAGTAATGGCAATTTTCACAACAGAACAAATATTATAAGTAGGTTTAGTAAATTTTCCCAATTTTGCGTACATTGTGAAATTCGTGAAATTTCCGTTAAATCCCTTGTAATTGAAAAGAACTTTTAGAGCACCGATAGTATTATATCAGCTTTTCTTAACAGTAAAAAATGTGTAAATTTGGAAGGTTTAATTTTGGAAGGATGAATATTACCTCTTTTCTGATTCAATTTTACTTAATTTTAGAAAAAGTGACTAACACCAGAAAAGTGGTAAAATTATACATTTTCTGAGGTAAATTTTTTTTTTCTGACATTAAAGAAGTACTCCTCCCCAGATGTAATATTAACATGCTTTTTTCTGTGTTGGAAAACTTACATAATTAAATATTTTTTTCATTCCCTGTAATCTCAATTTTACTTGAAATATTGCGTCATAATAATATTTTTTATCTTGAATATCAGGCCTTTATAGAATATTTTAGATTTGTTCTGAGTCCCGTGAAATTGCCACGATTTTTGATGATTTGGGATGATGGTCTTCGTAGGAATTGTAAATTAAAAATTTAATTTATCTTAATTTAAAATACATGCATTAGATTATAGTTAAGATTTTTGGTTTTTTAATAAAACTTTTGAAGAAGGAGGTAAAAACTTCTAAGTATCTTTTTTTTTGAAATGTCGAAAATAATCAAGTGATATTAATTATTTTTAGTTAAAGTCATTCTTCAAAAATTAAGGCGCTCAATCAAGAAATATGTCTAAATTAAAAACTTTTCCTGGAAAAAAGAAACATAAATCCCCGCACCTCTACCAGCAGTTGATTTACATAAGAAGCCATCCTTGCCAGAGCAGCTTTGTTCGAAATCCACCATTCTAGAGCAAAAAACCAGAGCCTCTAAGCAAAGCAATTCAGAAAAATAAATTGCAACATAATCTGCATACAACGCACACCAACCCTGGCAGCAGCTCCGAAGAATCGTAGAACGGCAAAGTTTTTCCTTATTTTTAGTACAAAAATTTTCCATCTTTTTCCATTCTGCTTCATTTTCCACTGCTTGAAATGCTTGAAAAACTGACGATGATGATGATGCAGTGGAAAGCTGCATTCCGGCGAAAAACATCCTCTTCTGCGCCGACCGGTCGGTAATCCTGTACCGGGTTAATCAACCAGGCTGAGCTGTGCTTAGAAACGGCGAGTGTTGGGTGGGGCGCTGTGCAAAGTGGAAAGTCACCTGGCAATTTCTCATTAGGCCGCAGAGTCGGTTGGTCGGTCGGTCGATGCCGGGTTATGGCAGGTGACATGCAAGTCATGAAAAGTCGTCGATGTTGGTCTGTTTGTGTGTGTGTTTGTGGTTCCTTTAGAGTGGAGAACTTCACTAGGTACTAGCTTGGCATCAGCACCGAGAGCACACGAGGATAAAAAATGACGTTTGGTCGCGCAAACACCGTGCACGTGTAACACGAACCACGGCATTGCGTACAATCGATCGAATTGACAGCGACTAGGGTGGTTTATCATAATAAAATATGAAAGCATTTTTTTTATTCTTAAAAGATAAATTTCAATATCTGGTTTCGTCATGCACACGGGTTTATCTGTAAAATATTTACCTCAATTTTACCAGTATTTGTAAATCCACTCAAAAGATGATTTTCAATCACTCCTGAAAGTTTCATGAAGATATTTCATGATTAAACTGAGTAACAGACGATTAAAGCTCAAAATTTTGCCATGCGCAAAGCGGACTGTCAAACTTTGTTAGCGTTTTTCTCGAAACACCGAGTTGATTTACAGGTGCCACGATATCTCGAGATGGGATAGACCAAATTGGCTGAAATTTTAGGTGAAGACTTTCAAGACGTATCTCGGGTGCATGACGAAGTCCAATTTTTAAATTTTGCTTTTTAAAAAATTACAAAATTCAAAAACTGACTTGTTTTTAATATGAAAAACACAAAAATATTTTTATCTTTTTTTTAAATAAACTTTTTGAAAATCGGGCTTCGTCATGCACACGGAATCGGTTTAACGAGTCTTCACCTAAATTTTGAGCCGATTTGGTCAAGGCAGTGTTGAGATATCGTGGCACCCGGCAATGATACAACCAAATATCTTCAAAATTGTTTTGTTAGTTGGTAAAAATGTATATTTTAATGCCCTGAAAACAAAATTTAAAAAAAGTTAAAGCGTGTGCTCATACCAACCTCCGACTTTTTTGCTGTTTTACATGTATGTAACCCCTTAAGCCGATTTGGCCAATCGAGTCACGAGATATCGTAACATCTGTAGTTCAACTCTGTTTTTCGACACAGTTCACTTTGCGCCAATTCAAAGTCAGACTATTCTGTACAAATATGTAACCTCTTATTTTCAATATCTCAAAGTTTCAAATAATGGCTTATCTTCAGTAACTTGATTAAATACAAAAATAAGTTGTCAAGGAATTTTAATACATGGAAAAGAATCTGGTATTCTACAATAGAAAAATACGTAAATAAGGAACTTGACATAAGATAAGAATTTTTCTAAAATCTACGTTGAGTTGACGTTTTCATAAACTGTATAAACTTCGTTTGATAAATGCCTTACTACTGAAATTATTATTTTTCAACTACCGTCATCAGGGGTGAGATTGGGTCAAACTAATTTCAGCATTTTGGTATGGCCCAATCTCACACCCTATGTGTGTGTGTGCAACCAACCAAACGGGACCACGCGGTCGCTTCTTACAAATTGAGTTGTTTCCATGTATTTTAGATTTTGTATTCTATACATGCAAATAACTCGCATAGGCATTTGGACGGTGTTAGCTCTGCCGAGCTTCGGTGACCCATTTCTACGCAGGCTAGCCATGCGCGAGGTACCTCAGCTTGAATCGACAAGCCCCGCCCTAAAGAACGATTGCATCAATCGGATTCAAACGTTATTTAGAACTTCCGAGCCCTTGTCAAATGGACAAAGGCCCAGCATGTATATAGTTTGTATTAATAGTATTCCTAATTCAACCAATCCAAAGGACGGGGGATCGAACCCCCGAGTTTCAAAAATTCATATTTCCTTAATTTTCTTGTTGGGAGCAGATGGGAATCGAACCCAGGATCATTCGCTTACAAAGCGAAAACCGTGACCAGTCAGCCACGGCTGCTCCATAATAGGGACATCACTAGAACGCTCTCACCAAATTCTGGGATCATCCATCCAGCTCCGTAAACTCTTATGTAAATCCCCGCTTCCTTTGCATCTCTTGCGTTGCCGGATGTGGCCGCCAAGTGATCCACACGACTGCCTCCGTCGCCGTTGAACTGGTTTCCAGCTTCCACAGCCACCTGGCCCCGATTTTCTCCGGAGTAAGCTCCACCTCGAATTGCTTCTTCCTCGCCTGAGAAAATTCCACTTAACACAAACCCCCCTCCTCCCCCCCGACACCACTCACTTCCTACACCAAAATTTTTACCAGCAGCAGGCACAGTTTTTAACACCTCCATTTTGAAATTTAGAATCAAGTTTCACAATTTTACAAAATAAACTCGAAAAAATCGAGCAATTTCACAATTTTCAGTCACTTGAGACGAACATTGTTTCTAGACTAAAACCCAAAGTCTAGCTTCAAAAACACTATTTGGTGACCGAGATTTCACGTCAAAATGTCACAACGCCCAATCCACGCGAACACCTCCGAAAAACCGTCGGAATTCTGGTTCCACTTTAACCCACCAAACTCCGGTGAAGTCACGGGTGAAGTACAACACGGATTCTGTAAACCGGATAATCGACCCGCGAAATTGACCCATCCGGAACATTCTTGAATAACGCGTACCGGAACACACCACAAGCAAAGAATTTCGAACGAGAAGACATGAAAAAACGCGGAGCAAAACATTTAGCCTACCGATCCCGATCAAGGCTTGCTGCGATCTCCTATGGCCCAATCTCACACCCTAGACCCAATATCACCCGTGATGACGGTATGTAGATGTTTAACAATTTTCAACTAGAAAATTAAATTTTTGCAATTCCGTCGTGAAACTACTTACTTTTCCTGTCATTCTTGAACGACGAAATATCCTACTTTTCTGTACCAAAAATAACAGAATCGAATAGCAACACTTTTCAAAATAAATGCTGAAAAGTTCTACTTTTCAGCACTGAAATGGGTGCTGAAAAGTTGAACTTTTCAACACTCTTTTCGAAAAGTAACACTTTTCAACATTTTTTTGATTTAAACAATTTATTGACAAACTATTGAGGAGCGGCCGTGGCTGACTGGTTACGGTGTTCGCTTTGTAAGCGAATGGTTCTGGGTTCGATTCCCATCTGCTCCCAACGAGAAAGTTAAGAACACATAAATTTGAAATGATGAATATGAACGAAAAATCAAAGTCGCTCGAGGCGGGGTTCGATCCTCCGTCCTTTGGATTGGTAAGCAAAAATGCTAACCACTAGGCCATGACGGCTTGGTGAGCGTGGACTGGAATTAGGAATACTATTACAGAGAGCGAGTTGTGGCGCTATAACCACGGCAAATAGTGTCCAGGGCATTCTTGGAAATACAATGTCCCATCCCAGAGGGTCCCGGAGTACCAAACCTTCTTAGCATGGTGCTCCCAACGAATACAACCAAATCTCGGAGCGTATGGTGGTGTGTCCCCACGCTTCTTCCTCCCCTGTCGATTCAGAATTGTGTTGTTGTTCGAACACTCAGTGCTCAAACTCAACCCAATTACGAATCATCTCTGCGATACGGCTTTACGCAGTAGGCCTGGCCGCTTTAACGCTTGTGATGTTTCAATGCATTCTAATGCAATGGCGCACTGCAAATGTTAATAAATGACAAGAAGAGTGCTAGGCGTCATCTAACCTAAGGCACTCTCCAGGATCCCTTCGAAAGAATGGCTGCGCTAGGGTCTGATTAGATTAGATTAGATTTAAACAATTTATTGACAAACTACATGAAAATTTGACTTAAAATTTCACTCAATGGATGTTTTTCGGAATTGCAAAAAATGTTGTATGGTACTCGTTGCAAAACTTGATTTTTTCAGCACTCTTCGTATTTATCCAACTCGGTGAACCTCGTTGGATAAATGTACGACTCGTGCTAAAAAAATCCTCTTTTTGCAACTTGTTGCATAAACTACTATTTTAAGTAAATTCCACCAACAAAAACATTTTCCATTAAAAAATGAATATTTTGCAACAGGATGCAGAAAAAAGTTTTTTAAGCACGATTCGTACATTTATTAAGCTTGGTTTACTAAAAGAAAAACTAAGTTAATCCACCTATGTGTTGGTGCCTTCCTCACTCTGACCAACGATGAGTTATATGTGATATGGTGGGCTTGGGCACAAATTTCTAATTTTGTTCGGATCCGAAATTAAAAAAAATACACACATATCACTGAGGGGCTCATAACTTAAGACAGGGTTGCCAGATCTTCAATGTTTTGGACTCGTTGGAAAGCTTTTTCGATTACTTAACTTCTTAACTTAACTTCAACCTCTCCATTTTAGTATAATTTTAATGATTGATTGCCTATTTTCACCTTATGTTAGAAGGTTTGTAAATGAAATAAATGTCTAGAATTTTGTATATTTCCAGATTTATTTTCAAAAAAAAAAAACTTTGTAATTAATTGAACATTTTCTTTTTAGTAAAATTTGTTTAACCTAATAATCTAGTTGAAAATCCATTGTTAGTTTACGTTTCAGTTTGTCACTTTTTTTTATTATGCTCAAAACTATTTTGCATTTTTAACAATTAACCTCTTAATCTGTGTTTTTTTTTCTTTTTTTGAGTTTAAGAAATCTTGTTTTTTTCTTCAATTTTTCAAAGTTTTTAGACTTGTCTATTCACTTTTTTACGTGTATTTTACATTTTTAGTATAAAACATAAACTTTCAATTTGCAACAAATTGCTGTAACAAAGTCCTTATTACCTATTCTCAATTACAATTAAAAGGAAGAAAAATAAACACAATTACATTTAACGACTTTTTAGAGGATTTGTTTGGAGATTGGAGAAAAGTGACCAGATGTGAAGCATTTTGATAAATTTGAATAACAAAAAACTTTGGCTTTGATTGAAACCAGTAGATCCCCAATCTGACAACTCCGTACGTCACAAATTATCTCTTCCAAGCTCATTTTTTTGTCTGTTCCGGGTGGTCCCTTTCCGGATCGATAGAGTCGTTGTCCGACCCGCATTTATGGCCGTTTTTACGGGATGTGTTTGTTTTTTTTTTTGCTGCGCTCTGCTTCCAGATTTGAGGTGGCCCCGGTATGTCTGGCCAAGTTTTGCTGCCACCATTATCCGTTTGTATGTGGCGAGCAATTCATTAAAACCTCTCCACTTTGCTAGCTATAGTTGGGAGGAGGAGAAAGAGAAGAGCATAAAAAAGAGTTTCCTTTTTCCGAGCTCTCTTTTTCTGCTGCTGGGTTTTCCCTCCCCGATGCAATCGTGCCAACCACATTGCGATAGTTTGGACGCTGATGGTTGCATTTGCCCCACATACTGCTAGATATGCAACTGTTTTGTGGTGTTTGTGAGTGTATTTGCATTATTGTGATCGCGCAATGCAATTATGGGAATATTCCGGAAAAACAAGACAATTTAAAAGCGTGTTTGCGCTGGCAACACTGTCTTGTTATTTTGTTTATAATTTGATTATAATTCAAATTGCATTTGCCTGCATCTGTTTTCGAAATACACAAATATGGGTTATGCAACAGACGACTTCATTAAAATTATTCATCCGTGCATTACATTCCACAAATCCAACAATCTTCAAAGCACTCTCAAAGGATTCAACCCCTTGGAGAACCATTCTACAAGATACTTTCTCGACAGCCGCAATGTCGTAAGCATTGTGCAGATCCTCAAAATTTGTGAATTCATATGACCAAGGGGGAGACAAGCCTCATAAAACCCATTTGAGCACACACTCCCTATAGTCCGGAATCTGCTCCCCCTCCATCGAGACTGACAGTAATTTTACCAGCTGGTAGCACTTGAGCAGAATATGCTCGTTTTTGCTAGTGCAGGAAAATGAGATTTTTCCATTTTCGTTTCGACTGTGAGAAGAAGCAAAAAATAATCCAACTGCGGAATGGAAAAAGAACAGGAAGTTCAACGGAAAGTGTGGGACAGGGGAGTATCTTTAGTCTAGCATATTTGCAAACGGAAAAGTAAATGATAATCTCGCCCAAACTGCAGTGTGGTTTTATTCCAGATTGGCAGCTACTTAAAACACACCAAGCGGAACAAGTATTTTTTTTTTGTCGCCCAAAGTGTTGGTTTCGTGAGTCTTTTTTTTTTTTGGTAAAAGCTTCTGAGAAATGTTCTTCAATTCAAAAGGAATCTCAAAAAAGAATAAGTACCAAAATCAAAAATATACTGGATTCATTGAAATATCCTACCTGGATGGAGTCTTTCGTTCAAACTCATTTGCTTGAAAATTCACCCAAAAAAAACACAAGCGTCACTGAACCACAAACTAGGCCAATTTCGTCAACCCGCGTGCCACACCCCGGTGCTGGTCCTGTCAGCGGTGAAAAGTGGTTCGTAAATTGTGGCACGAACCATATCGGGTATAACCCTTTTAGACGTATGTGTGGGAATCCTGGATTGGAATCAGCGAGTTGGAAAAGTTACAGTTTCAGTCCACGGAAAATAAGTCAGCTTAAGCTAAACGTAAAATTGGCCACACTGCTTTTTTGTATAGACGGTTACCAAAATTGTATAAAGACTGCAAAATGGCTTCTTCGGTCATAGTATAGACTAAGTTTCATCTAAATAAAAAAATAAAATAAAAAAATATTGGTTGTCCGAAATCTCTGAGAATTGCTACACATAACATCCATTTAAACTTTCCAATCTTTTAAATTTGAAATGAACAAATAGCTAGAGGATACTTAGACGTCTTTCCTAAATTTTTATTCAATTTATCAAACAGAAATATTTATTTATTACCGTTCCAATTTTAAAGTCCAATTTATTTTGCATTCAGCCAATTTCCTCAGCTTTTTCATTATTTTGTTTTCAGAAATGGACATAAATAGACACCTTTAAAAACTAAAAAAATGTTCTACGTAATTAAGCCTCAAATGAGCCGTTACGTTACTGTTTTTAAGTTTAATATTTCAATATTTAAAAAAAATATAAATTTAAAAAAATCTTTGTTAAATTGCATTTATTCTCTGTTAGTCAAAGTTTTTGCAAAAGATTTTCACTTGGGTGGACCTAAAAAAGTTTCAGCAGACTAAATTTTGTTTTGTAATATTAAAGAAAAATGAAATTCCTGTTATTTATTCTATGACTGATCCCAAAATTTAACGTTTCCAAAAACCTAAATATGTCATTTTTTTAATAGAAAAGTTACAGTCATAGAAATGTTTTGAATGGTTTTCAGTAGTTTTTTTTGAATGATTTTTAATTGATTTTGAAAATCTACGTTAAAATTAATCTACTTTTAACGATTAAAAAATGGGCAAAATTTGTTCAGTGTGAACCCTGGAAACGATTTATTGGCGACATAGACTTTGAAAAATATTTGCAACGGCCTTACCTCTTTTTAAAGTAAATTTACCTAAAAATGTGAAATAATGTGAACCTGGTGAAAATTCACAAGAAACTGATGGAAATTCACAAGTTTCTGATGCAATATACACTTTTTTTACACATAATCGGTCAACATTTCCTGATGAATAGTACCATAATTTTTTTTTCTATGTACTTTTAGTTAATTTGCTCCAGTAATTTGATTTCAGTTAGTATTTGATTGCGCCCGAATGCATGTAAAAAAAGTTGTGCAAACGTAGTTTCCAATATTTTTCCAAGAGGTCCAAATTCAATGTTTTGATTTATGACATCCGAGCAAAAACTATAACTATACCCGAGCATGGGTAAATAACAAGGGAAATGCATAATAATACCTTTCTCTGGTATCAATCCCAAATTTTGGTATTCCTGGACCCTTGAAAATTTGTCTTAAGGATTATGCAAGAGCAAAATGTGGTATCATACCAATTTAAGGTATTGTTTTGATATTGCAAAATTGCAGAATTTGTCAATGGTCGAACACCACATTTTGGTATTCTTTTGGTATTACAGTATTTTATCAAATTCCTCTGAAACTATGGGAAAATTTTGACTAATTTTGACAAAATAATTAATTTTGCGCTAAAATGATGTCTCAAAGCGAATGCTTTCATTGAAAACCGGAAATTTCAAACTTGATTTTAAACATTTTTGATATACCCCCTACAGAAATGACTTGAAATTGTGGAAAATTTTCTAAGTCAGGATGGCACATTTTGGTATTATTTTGGTATTGAAAGGTTTCATCAATTTTCTCTGAAACTATGGAATTTTTTAAAAAAAATTGGCGAGATAATTAATTTTGCGCTAAAATGACTTGAAACATAAAAATGTTAAAGCTGATTTTTTTTTTGTGATATACTCACTAATATTTTTTTCAAAAACGTTGAAATTTCTTTAAGTCGGGATAACCAAATACTTTGAAAAACGAGTCAATCAACAGATTATTGAATTTTGGTGAATTTCAATCCGGTTTCATTTTAATAATACTTATTTTTCAATCTTGTTATTTTTCAGAAGCTTCAAGAACTTCAAGCACAGGCCGTTCATCAATGACAAATGCATTCGGTGTGGTGAAGAATATCACTAAGAACAACATGGAATCATCAAGTGAGTAGATTTGGCTGTTGCATATGGATCATTTCCGTTTTTTCACAAACTGCAACTGCTGCACTAAAAATGGTAAGAAAATACCAAATTTTGGTATTACTTGTGCAAATACCAGCGACCAAAATGTGCTCTTGGTTGCCCAGTAATAGATGGTAAAATACCATGAAATCATACCAAAATCATGTTTGTGGAAGACCACAGGAATACCAATGATTTTCCAAGGGCGCGGGAATACCTAAAAATAAAACCATGGCAATACCAAGTTTTGGTATTCAAGCAATGATCAAAAATCCAGAAGACCTCAACTTGGTATTGAAATGATTTTATTATGTGGTATTATTTTACCTTTGGAATAACATGCACAGCTAAAAAAGCATTAATCCAGCTGCGTGTAAAAGGCCTGGGTGTAAAATAAATAATGCATTATTTTATGCAATTTTATGTGATTTTACACCCTGAAACATGTAGCCCATCAGTATGGGAAACCTACTTGATCGAAATGTCATGCTCATATATGCGTTTATCCTTACAGCTTTTCATCGTTCTGACGGCCGAGTGGGCTAAGGCGCCAGTCCTTACTGTCGGTGCTGAGTTTGAATCCCGTTGGTTGCAACTTTTTTTTGTGTTTGCAAAAATTGTACATGCAGTGTGTAATATCAAGTGTTTATTTTGACGAAGGTGATGTGCATGCTTTTGCATGCGATTTTACCATCGGTTTTTTTGCTGTGTGTTTTGGTATTGTTGTGCCCTTTCACATACAAGACTTTGGTATGATTTCATGGTATTTTACTTTCTATTACTGGGCAACCAAGGGCACATTTTGGTCGCTGTTATTAGCCCAAGTAATACCAAAATTTGGTATTTCCGTGTTATTTACCCCTGCTCGGGTAACTTTCCTTTTACGCTTCTGTCAGAAACCATTTTTTGTGTACAACTATTCAAGCACTTTCTTAATCTTAACAATTTCCAATAAGGACTTACAGGACCCCAAACTGGACCGAATGGAACAAATCCGAAATAATTGAGATGAGCCAATTCCGAGATATTAGTTGAGTGACATTTTTTCTGCACTCATCCACAAACAGAATTTTTTTCTGAGTCGATATTTAAACGTGAAGTGTGTTTATTAGAAGTTTTGTGAGTGATTTAATGGCATTTCCTCAGTGATGAAATCGAATAGATATAAAAAAGCAATAGTCAGCTAAAATTGCTTACGGAATTCCTAAAATTCCCAATATCTTAGTCGAAATTCAGCATAAGTAAATTAATTACACTATTCCTTGTAATACCCATCAAGACTCTCCGTGCATCCACCCCGACATCCGCCACAATTCCATTAGATTTATGTACCTTTCACCCGAACTCAACCTCACCACCCACTGCTGATGGCTAACGGAGGATCCCTTCGTCTAGGCACAATGCGTTCCAGAAGGCGCCATCTTCCTCCCACCAAAATAGGGTCCTTCTTCGAGGGCAGACGCTCGCTCCGCCTCGAAGAGGATGAAAGGTTCAAGAACAATATTTGCCGAAAGCTCCTTCGCAGGATATTTGCCCAGATTTTAGTCAAAATTGGCGCCGCATTCAGTCAAAGTCAAACGTGAAAGCCACTTTGATTTTAATTAAAACTACTCGACTCGAGAGGGGGTTTGCTGCTCGGAATTTTCGAGCAGCCAACAAATCTGGCCGATTTGTTTTAGCAGATTGGCATTAATTTGTGAGAGTCTCGTCAGCATTAATTTTTCGAGTGAGGACTCTTTAGGTTGAATGGTTTTAAAATTGGACCAAAAATGCAAAAAACAACGACGCAAGACTGTCTTGTCAGCTGAGCCGGTTAAGGATGAGCTCACTCGACGCTCGAGCAGATGGTGAGTTCGAACTAATCGATGATGTCAAAAGACTGTGGTATGTTGGTTGGTTGGCTGATGGAGACAGAGCGAAGACAAAAAATTGTCAGATGACTCATACAGTATTTTTAACGGTTTGAGGAGTGTCGTGATCGAACAACCTGGCGCGAACGCACTTAGGGCAGACTTGGGCTAAAATTGTGTTTGTTTTGTTGCAGTCTAACAGACTACTTAGAAATATTTCCAAGTTCCTTTTGGACTTTGAAACATTTTAACAAGTTTTATCAGTTTGAAAAAACTTGCTAATAGTTTTGTTGAAATTTTGTAAAAAATCTAATTTCCTCAAATCTCCCCTAAGGTTCCTGTGCATTAGCGATTGAAGAAAGTCGGAAAAAGCGGCAAACATATCCATCGGCTCGTCGTCGTGACGGGGCTTATATATGGCTTTCCTGTGGCCGCAGCACTCTCAATTCCTTCTGTCCGCAACGGAATGGAACCCATCGCTGCCTACTGTCTTCCTAGACCGGGCGAACCAGCCAGCCAGCCAGGTCATCAACTAAGATAATGGCAGGATGGTGTGCAATTAATTATTATTAGAAGGAACCGCCGCCGTCGTCGTGCGGAGTTTTTGATGGCCGGTTCTCGGAAGAACGGAATCGGCACTTTTCCGAAAAAGTGGGGATGAGTTGGTAGGGAAATTAATTAAATGCGAATCGGAAGTGTGGTCTGCCGCCGAACAAACCACCAACTTGAACGTTGTAATTTGAGTGTTGCTCGAGAAAATCATGGATATTTTGCATAGTTCAACTATAAACTCGCTTCAAATTTGTGTGTCTTCGCCTGTTTGCATTCATTTCGGAAAATGACCATGAATGGCTGAATCGGTTGAAAAGAGTTAAGAAAAACAGAGTCAGTAGAAAAAGTTTCAAACTTTTCCCGGGCGAAAAGCAAAGCTTAAATCTTATTTTGCATATTTTTGAATGAGCTGCCATTTCCAAACCGTAGTTAAAGTTGACGTTTTGTCACCTGGATAAAGTGCAGTTACCGTCGGAGCAGGGAAAAGTTTGTCTTTCTGTTTGTTTCCAATCAGTTTTGCATACAGATAGGTTGAAACAAAGTTTGCTGTTTGGTGTAAATATAGCACGGTTAAAAGCTGGGTGGTTTTTGTTTCTGGTGGAAAACTTTCTGGAAACTAAATTTGCATTATGTTTTCTTCAAGATTTGTTTGCATCTGATATGAAATATCTATTTTTATCTACAAAAAACTAACCATTAACCATCAATTTTTTCGAAAACTTTTATTCATCCTTTGTTCAGGATGTCATTTTGAGCAACTTTTGTTCTACGAAAAACTTTTCTTCTATTTTTTATGTTTTTCTTATTTCATTTTTAGTATTTTAATTTGGGTTTTCCATATTTAGTCTTGTTTGTTTCTGGTAGTTTTTGGCTTATTGTACCACCTCCTTTCATTACCATTTGCCTTTTAAGTTTTTTTTCGTGTCTTTACAGGCACTTTTCTATTATTTTTTTTTGTTGTTCACATTTTCAATGACCATTATCATTTAAATTGTAAAAAAAATGCGTAGAGTCATAGTCTGGGACATGACAAAAATTACTGCCTACTTTTTTCTGCAAAGTTGATCCCTCAAAAATTTCATTCTAAAATACCTTGGCAAAGACACAATACCCAAGCCAAGCTTTCAACCCTATTTAAATAATCAGATTTATTCATTCCAATGTTTTAAAAGATGAAAAATTGGTTGGAAATGCATTATTGGTGAATTTTTAGATCAAAGCCCGCCTAAAAGTTGGATTTTTTTACACAAATATCAATATTTTGATATTCATCAATTGGTTCAATTACTGAAGATGGTAAATAAGTACATCAATTCAGATAATTATCAATTGTGAAAATTGTCCACGCTCCATACAAAACCATTTTTTTTTTTTGTTAGCGTAAGGGGTTGTGAAATTTAAAAAAAAAGGTGTCCCATACCAGAAAAAGTTGAATTCACAAAAATGTACTTTACCCTTATATTTTTTGAATTTAAAAAAATATGTTTAAGAGCAATTAAAAAAGGCATCTTTCGTGCTGGAGTTTAGGATGGTGCAAAATCTGGTAAAAAGTTACAAACCTTTAAAAAAAATATGTTGGGAAAAAATGTGAATCATTGTAATACAACATTTTGATAAACATGTTTAGATGAAATTTTCAATCTAAATTATGTAATTTTTATTGAAAAGAACAGACAATTTAATTGAAGTTTCCTTTTTAACAATGAAAATCGAACCAAAAGTTTCTGAGATATCACAAATTAAAAAATCACAAAATTTAAGCTACAAGAGGCTGTATCTCAGCACCCAGATTTGCGATCAACAAAGTAAAAAAAATGGGAAAGTTTTTAGGAAGTTGTCTGAGCTGTTCGAAAATATTTTTTGCATGTCTACTGTCCCTTTATGTATTAATTAATTGCAGTAAAATAAACCTTTTTCGAAAAAAATGCCTAATGAATGCAACAATGTTTTTTTGAATTTTAGTTAAACAATATCTTAAATTTTTCATAAATTACAATTTCATAAAAATCATAAATCCGGTACCAGATATTGCACCATCCTGAACTTTAGCACAAAAGATGAGAGAATTGCTCAATAATAAACTGGAATAGTTTACGTATTTTTCAAGATAATTCATTAAAGCATCAACAATATGCTCTACTAAACTATGAACTGTTAATTATTTACCTATTCTGCAAAAATACTTCGATTTTTTTTTTTTGTAAATTCTAAGAGTTTAATTAAATCGAATCACCGAATAAGTTTATAATATTTCTTGATACTATAATTTAGTTAAAAAGAAAAGATCAGACTGTTGTATCAAAAAGCAACATTTTTCGAACTCGAGGAATTGCATTAGTTTTAATTTGAATCTAGCCTCTAGATTCTAAAGTGATCTATTTATTATTATCTTTTAACATGACTTTTAATATTCCCAAGATATCCTTGTCTAGAAATCTTAAACAATTAATGGCAATTTAAGCAATTAAAAATTGAGTAAAATTTCACATCTTTAGTGTTGAAACATAATATTTAAATGTATAAAAACATTGGATTTTTTTAATTGTTACCTATAGCTTCTTTAAAATAGTTTTCAACCAAACTCAACGAAAGTTACTCAATAATATACTTCAATAGTTTCCGTACTTTTACATTGCGCTCGATTTAACTATAAACTGTAAATAATTTATTTTTCTTGAAAATACTTCTTGTAGTGTGCCGAACATATTTTTCACAGAGAAGTTTTATTCAATAAATTTTAAGAGTTCAATTAAATCGAATCACTGAATAAGTTTTCAATAATTCTAAGTACTATATTTTAGTTTAACGCGAAAAGATCAGTAATTTGTGAAACAAAAAGTAACATTTTTAGAACTCGAGGAATTGCATAAATTTTGTGTTGAATCTAGAGGGATCATTTTTTATTCTTAGCACACGATATCATTGTCCAGGCATTTTGGGCAGTAGAAGGCAATTTTGGTGATTTAAATTTGAGTACAATTTCATTTATATATAATAGTAGGATGTAACAAAAATGACTTTTTGGTGGGCATTCAAGGGTTTGTTCCGGTGGGCATACTAAGCCCAAATCCAAAATATGAGCTTGATTGGACGTAACAGGAGCTGGCGCTCCGCCCTTCAATTTTAAATGGGATTTAACCCGTAAAAAAAGATTTTTTCAAAAATGTCACTGTTTGAGGCATTTTGGCCACTGAAGCGTTTATTTTCAATATCATTGGCGTGTAGGCCAGATCCTTGCGCATCTTTTGGTATATATAACATTGAAATTTGGAGCACCCTGTAGCTCGGTACAGACCTTCAAAGTTTGGCATTTTTTCGAAAAATCGGCCCCGGCAAAATCAAATGGCGTCTAGGGCGTCACGAGGCGCGACGCATATCTTTTTTGCCGGGGCCGATTTTTTGAAAAAATGCCAAACTTTGAAGGTCTGTACCGAGCTCCAGGGTGCTCCAAATTTCAATGTTATATATACCAAAAGATGCGCAAGGATCTGGCCTACACGCCAATGATATTGAAAATAAACGCTTCAGTGGCCAAAATGCCTCAAAAAGTGAAATTTTTGAAAAAATCTTTTTTTACGGGTTAAATCCCATTTAAAATTGAAGGGCGGAGCGCCAGCTCCTGTTACGTCCAATCAAGCTCATATATTGGATTTGGGCTTAGTATGCCCACCGGAACAAACCCTTGAATGCCCACCAAAAAGTCATTTTTGTTACATCCTAATATAATAGTTAACATAATATTGAAATGTATAAAATCTTTGGATTATTACCCTGAGTTGCTTATAGTTTTTTACCAAACTCAATTTAATTTGTTGTAAACATTATGGTTGCAGATGAAAAAATTATCACTTATTGTCGAAGTTACATTAATTAGACTTCAATTTTATAGATAGTTTTTAAATTTATTTTGATGTTCATAAAACAAAAAGGCCATTTCAGTCTGTTTTTTTGTAAAATTTTATGATATAATAAGTCAATTCATCGTCGGCGTTTTGCCTTGCCGTACTCTAAACAAAAAACAAAAACTGTAAGAGAAACAAATATATTGACATAAATTAACTTAAACAAAGTGGATACCAACTTACTTTTCGAAATTATAGTAAACACGGAAAGGCCAAATCAGCACAATGCATTTTTCTGGTTGGCTTCAGCAATTATTTAGCAGTTTCAGCCAGCATTCTCCTAAAACCGTGAATTATCAGCTTGATTAGCTAAAATATCGTTGTTTTAGTGATAACCTTTTGCAGGTTGAGAAAATATCAAATTTTGGCAAGTTTCAGGTAAATTCATCACGATTTCGATTATGAGAAAGCTGTCAAAAATACATTTTTAAGAATTTAGATAGAACTTTTACGTCAGTGAAGTTGTTCTAACAAGACAACACTCAATTAATATTATTCAAATGTAATGATTATTTTGGCTTAAGCAAAGAAATGAGACAATATCCAGTGAATAACTTGTTTTCCGTTATGCGGGTAATTGAAACCAGATGTCTTACCTAAAACGAACCTCTATAAGAGTCTGGTACATTTAAAGCAAACTAATTGTCAATTAAATTCTTACGGAGACGCTTTATAAATCATAATAGTTTCTAGGATACTCATCTTCTTGAGTTGATTGATCAAATTTCGAATTCATCAGCAAATCTTCTAGATCTTTTACAACCCCATCGTCAAATTCTTCCAATTTTTATGTAACCATTTATTGCCTCGCAGATTGGCCATAAAATCTGACGAGATTTTCCCCGTGACATCATTACATCCGTACGTGGGCACATGTCGCCAAATGTTGTAATCTAATATCGCCCAGGATGACGCAATAGCCATGTACTCTTCCCTCCCCCAGTTCTCTTACCTTTGATCAGCCGCTGCAGGATGATATCTTTGTGGTCCTGCGAGTGCGGCTCACCGACGATGATCAGCAGGTAGCACCCGGTCAGCGGACTCGGTGGCCCGACGCCGATGATGCTGGGCGGCCCGTCCGAGCAGCCCGCATCCAGTGCCATCACCGGATCACCGGCGCCGGTTCCGGCCTCCTCACTGACATCGCCGGCCCCACCACCGGGACTGACCGTGCCGCCATCGCCGCCACCACCACCTCCGCCGTTCATGGTGGCACCTTCCCCGGGGGCACCGTTGAGGCCGTTCTCGGTGGCATTGCCGTTGAGACCTTCGCCACCTCCGGTGGCCGCCGCCCCGGAACCCCCGTTCAACTCCAGCGGGCTACTCTGGTCCCCCGCAGACATCGCACCGGTGGACAGGTTGGACAGTTTGCAACGGAACGACACTCTTAACCTTTGGCCTTCTTTTGAACTCTTCACACTCACTCACACGGACACTGGGTTCTGATTTCCAGAAAGCTCTCGGAGCTGTTGCTGTCTGGTCGGACCTTCACACGATATTGTCGGTCGACGGAACAGGCAAAAAACCGGATGGTCCTTTTTCCGCGTGAGAGTGTGTCAGTGGCCAAGTATTATGGCCGCACCCGTGCTGTGTATGCCTTCAGGTCCTGTCAGAATCGACCTCAGAGCGTGTGGAAATTCACTAACACACTAGCCTCGTGGCTTACTCTCTCTCCCTCTCTCTTCAACACGCGAATGCTCTTGCTTTTCCGTCACAACAACAACAACGAGAGAACCTTCTTGGAAAAGCGGGTCTTCAACCTCTTCCTGTATTGTTCCCTTTTCGGTAGGTCCTTTCGGTGCGCTGCGCTCGCTCTCGGAAAATCGCTCACAAACTCTCACTCGCGAGCGCCGCTCTCTGTGCTCTTCGCTTCACACCACAATTTTCCAACGACTGTCGTCGTCGTAGTAGGCTGCACAACACACACAGAAGGAAACTTTTCCACTGCTGATACTTCTTCTGCGTGTTCTTCGTCGTCGTTTTTCGTCTTTCGACACTCACAGACAGATCAATGAAATTTTTCCCTTTTCCACGACTTTTTTTTTCTATTTTGTAAATTTATTGGACAATCTTTAGACGTCAAATTTGGACGTGTCACTTTTACAAGGACGATTTCACGGAATATCTCTTTTTGTATGTGGAAAAAACGCAAAACTTAATAATCACTTTTCATGCAATTTGGAAAATCAAACTGGCGAACAATGTACGCTCTTTGGTTGGATAATAAACTTGAACGAGATCTTTTTTTTTACTTCCTATCAATCGAATAACTTTTATTAATTTCGCGTAAAACGAAAACTTTCCGGAAAAACACTTCCGTTCGCTGGCGCTGCTGCTGCTGAGAGCTCGTCGTATTCCCTTCGAGGTTGATTCCTTTCTGCTCTTCTGGTGACAGACTAGTTAGTGGAGCAGCCGAGCCTTTTCAATATTCTTTGGATAACTTTTTTTTTCTTCTATTTGGTATTATATCTCTTTTTAACTCCCTCTTGTTCGAGCACTGGAGAAGACACTCTGCGACCGGCGTTTACAGAGTCTAGGAGCCAAGTCACCACTTTCTGCGAAAACGATTTCGGTATGACACCGGAGCGAAACACCACAGTCTCGGGGAGTGAGCAAGTGCGAGCGCGAATCATGCGGCGAAGACGACGACGACGACGACGGTCAGGCCGAACCGGCAGAGCCTCACGACGACGGGGATCCCGTAACGAATCCCCAAAAAAAATCGCTCTCGCTCTTTCTCTTCTGAAGTGAGCACTTTTTGCAGCTCTCACGTGCGCGCATGCCTAGTGAGGCACATGGCATGGCACGGTAATGAGCAATAGGGGGAGTTCCATGCCAACAATTGACATTTTGGATGCAATTTCACTGAAAACAAAATAATTGGCGGGTACCTATTTAAAACATAATACTGCATTTAAAAAAAAAATGGTTTTCGTAAAATTGATATTTTGCAAAAGTTGTTCATTTTATCAAAAATCAATCAAAAGCAATTTTTTCGAAAATTTAGAAATTAAAGCATGCAATTTCAAATGTTTCCAAAAGCTTTGATCCACTGAATATAATTTAAGGCGTATCTAAAATATTATTCCGTTAGAAATTCATATTAAGAAATTTTCATTATTTGATGACTACCCATTTTTTTAAAAGGTAACATACATGTAAATTGTCAAAAATGTCAAGTGTTGGTATGGGCACATACTTAAATTTATTTTGAAATCTGATTTTAGGGCATTGAATTATACATTTTCAACTATTAACAAAATAAATTTGTAGACATTTGGTTGTATATTTGCCGAGATTTAGATATTTCAAGTTAGCAGTTTGACCAAATCGGTTCAAAATTTTGGTGAAGACTGGTTCCGTGTGCATGACGAAGACCGATTTTCAAACAGTTTATTAAAAAAAAAACGTAAAACTATTTTTTATGTTTTTCATATAAAAAATCGCAAGATTTTGATTTTTGGATAAAATTTCAGAATTTGCCTTCGTCATGCACATGGAATATGTCTTGAGGGTCCTAAATTCTAGCCAATTTGATCCATCCAATTTCGAGATATCGTGGCACCCGTAAATCAACTCGGTGTTTCGAGAAAAACGCTCAGAAAGTTTGACAGTTTGCTTTTAGCATGGCATAACTTCAAACTTAAAACGTCTGCTTCTCACTTTATTCATGAAATATCTTTATGCAACTTTCAGGAGTGATTGAAAATCATATTATTAGTCGATTTAATAAATTTTCTGTAATATGAAATTTTGAGATTTTCTACATGTATGTAACCCAGTTTTCCAGTTTTTCACCATCAAAAAAGCATTTTTTCTAAAAATCGACAAACATATGTTACTTTAATTCAAATTATTAGTTGTTATTTGTTTGAGAGTTGAAAACGTTAAAAAAAAACTGTGATTTGAATAGTCATATTTAACCCCTGAACCAGTTGAATATTAGTTTATGCAAAAAGTTGCAAAAAAAAAGATTTGTTTAAGTAGAAGAGGGCTAAATTATGACAAGTTTTGCAGCGAGTTAAATAAAACTTTTATTGGTAACTCCAGGCAACTTATAAAAAAAACACTTGTGCCAAACTCCAAAACAGTATAGAAAATTATTACTTTTCGATACGCGTACTTTAAAGTACTTTTCAGTACTATTATTTTTGGCAATCAAAAGTAGTTTTGTCTTTCGAGAATGAAGAGAAATTCCACAGATTCATAATGCAATTGTGAAAATTTATTTCAACCTTTTTTTTGTAGAAATTTTAAGTCTAGTAAATGACGGAGAAGGGCAAGCATCAACATTAATTTAGCTTAAATGTAAGTATTAATGATCATATGTTTATAAATTTGTTTGATTGTGTCATTTTGAATGGTTTAAGCAAATTTGTTTCGATGTAGTATTCTCCTCGAACCAGGGTTATCTCGGAAAAAATGCAAATTTTTCAATCACTTCTATATAATAATGTTGTACTTGACCATTAAGTTATGATTCCCAAGAAACGTTTTCAAACATCACAATGTCATATTCAGCTGGATATTATTACGCGGTACCAGTTTAAATTGTAAAAGGTTACATTTGTTTTTATAGCAAACATTTGTGAAAGTCATAAGAATCTAATTTTCATGCCAAATCTTCGAAATTTTAAATCATATTTTTTTAGCAAACTTGTTCAAATGTCTGAAAACTATTCGAAATTTAGCATCAATGTTTTTGATAAAGTGTAATCTGTTTCTAATTACAAACTTCTAAAATTGCTACAATTATTTTGTAGGAAAAACATAGGCCCTCATTTTTCAACTGATGATATCTCGAAAACAACTGGTTTGACTTTGAATAAACAATTCCTATAAATCATTTAACACTCAAGTCAAAATGGCTCAACACTATTTGCTTAATAATAATACAATTACGTAATTGGGTAATTCTCCGCCAACTCACACAGCAGTTGCCCCGACCCCTCTTCGATTTGCGTGAAACTTTGTCCTAAGGGGTAACTTTTGTCCCTGATCACGAATCCGTTTTTTGATATCTCGTGACGGAGGGGCGGTACGACCCCTTCCATTTTTGAACATGCGAAAAAAGAGGTGTTTTTCAATAATTTGCAGCCTGAAACGGTGATGAGATAGAAATTTGGTGTCAAAGGGACTTTTATGTAAAATTAGACGCCCGATTTGATGGCGTACTCAGAATTCCGAAAAAAACGTATTTTTCATTGAAAAAAACACTAAAAAAGTTTTAAAAATTCTCCCATTTTCCGTTACTCGACTGTAAAAAATTTTGGAACATGTCATTTTATGGGAAATTTAACGTACTTTTCGAATCTACATTGTCCCAGAAGGGTCATTTTTTCATTTAGAACAAAATTTTTCATTTTAAAATTTCGTGTTTTTTCTAACTTTGCAGGGTTATTTTTTAGAGTGTAACAATGTTCTACAAAGTTGTAGAACAGACAATCACAAAAATTTTGATATATAGACATAAGGGGTTTGCTTATAAACATCACGAGTTATCGCGATTTTACGAAAAAAAGTTTTGAAAAAGTTGGTCGTCATCGATCATGGCCGTTCATGGTCACCCGCGACAGACACGGACGACGAAACAAAGAGAAACGCAAAAAGTAACTTTTTCAAAACTTTTTTTCGTAAAATCGCGATAACTTGTGATGTTTATAAGCAAACCCCTTATGTCTATATATCAAAATTTTTGTAATTGTCTTTTCTACAACTTTGTAGAACATTGTTACACTCTAAAAAATAACCCTGCAAAGTTAGAAAAAACACGAAATTTTAAAATGAAAAATTTTGTTCTAAATGAAAAAATGACCCTTCTGGGACAATGTAGATTCGAAAAGTACATTAAATTTCCCATAAAATGACATGTTCCAAAATTTTTTACAGTCGAGTAACGGAAAATGGGAGAATTTTTAAAACTTTTTTAGTGTTTTTTTCGATGAAAAATACGTTTTTTCGGAATTCTGAGTACGCCATCAAATCGGGCGTCTAATTTTACATAAAAGTCCCTTTGACACCAAATTTCTATCTCATCACCGTTTCAGGCTGCAAATTATTGAAAAACACCTCTTTTTTCGCATGTTCAAAAATGGAAGGGGTCGTACCGCCCCTCCGTCACGAGATATCAAAAAACGGACCTCGGATTCGTGATCAGGGACAAAAGTTACCCCTTAGGACAAAGTTTCACGCAAATCGAAGAGGGGTCGGGGCAACTTTTCCCGATTTCGTGTGAGTTGGTAGAGAATTACCCAATTATTTTATTGAAATCATTTTTTTAACTTTTAGAGGCTAGGCTTTACCTTCATAAGCAAATGCAAATATTTTTTTGAAGTTTATGTCAAAAAGAAAAATAAAAAAGAAATAATTACAAGCCATGGTTTTGACATTCATATGAAAAAATTGTTTTAAAATTCATTTAAGCAAACACTTTTAAATATAAAAATATTTGCAAAGGCCTAAAATAATTTGAAATTAAAATGTTACATTTTTCGAAAATTTTAGTATATTACTTATTAACGTTCACAAAATTGTAAAGTATTTTTATGGCAAAAGTTATATTAATCACAAACGGTTTTTTTAAGATCGTGAAATCATTTTTTTCTAAAAATCCTCATTTAAAAAACAATATCTCTGGCCCCAGATTTTGCACGATCAGAAAATCTTTCACAAAATATGCTTTGTTTTTCCCTTAAAACATATCAAAAAAATCGAAATTTAAAAATTATGATTTTTCCAAAAATTTAGTTTACGTTTTAGAAATAAGTAAACAACTGGCAACTTTTACCGTTTACCTTTTTTTCATTGGTCCCAATCATAACCTAAAACTTTTAGGAAGACACGAAAGCGATCAGAAAATTCCACCTCAACAATACAATTTTCGAATACTCAAATGCCCATTTAGTGAGAACAGCTCGCAAAATTGTATGGATACAAGTATGGAAAAACTAATTATGCAAAAAAGCTTTGGGATCATCCATAAACCACGAGGAAACTTCTTTGGTTTTTTTTTTTCGAGGTGGAATATATATGACCCTTTTGCAAGAAGCGATTTTTTTCAAGAGCATATTTGTTTACTCTTTAGGTTAAAACAAAACAAAATATATGTTTTGTCTTCAAATTTATCTTACAAAATCAAGTAGCAATAAGAAACTTTAGCTGAATCCTAAAATTGACATTTATTAAACTCAGACTAATTAAAAATATATTTTCTAATTACTTGTAATTTTGTTTAAACAATGGAACTATTTCAATTTATTTTTTTATAGCTTTATATCCCTATTGAACTATTTTAATATATATAAGAGCATATTTTTAAACAGATTTTTATTGTTTAATTATTTAAAGATTTTTTTTAAATCCTCGAAACCCAAACAACGTTTAGTCCAAAAATATACATTTGTTTCTATTTTCCATATTTTTTCATTTTTAATTTTTCATAATTATATTGAAGATTTTTCAATATCTTTTTTTTTTTCAATATATTGCCGTTTGCATGGATTTGCTCTTTCTCCTTTCTCCCCTTCGAGCACGTGCTCCACAGCCCCGAAATATTGCTCATCCATCCGTTTCTCCCTTTCTCTCTTCAGCTGCTAAGTGATGCCTTCTGCCTCTCTTCATCACTGCCGGGTGCGTTTTGTTCCGTTCGCTGCGGACGAGACGTTTAAATCCAGTTTCTAACCTCAAAAAACGGCGAATTTCGCAAATGTGCAATTTTTTTCGCAACTCTTCTTTTTTTTTGGGAGGAGAGTGGAAAACGCTTTGTATGCTTGTGTGAGTGTTTGTTTCTTCTTTCACTTTTCCGTTCGGTGCATCGCTCTTCCTTGGGGCTGTTTCAGGTTTGTGAGTGTGTGTATGTGTGTGCCTCACAGTGCAAACCATATGATTTGATATTTTAGGGGAACTTGGGGTCAATGTTTGATTAAATTTGATCCAAAATCAATTAATAGGTTGAAAAAGTTTGCAATGAGTAATTTACAAAAACAAACATTTTTAATTTAAATACATTTTACTCAAAGTCATCAATCAACCCATCGTTCAATAAAGCTGAAATTACAACCGGGTCTGAGCGCCGGAAGATGTCGGAGACAAAGTGAAACCGAAGAAGATTGCAAAATTTTATTTTCGATTCTGCTTTGCCCCAAATCGATCAATGAACGAGCTGCACACAACAAAAAAGTTTTCGTCGCAATGCACCTGCCCCATTCACTGCTGCACTGCGAACGAGGTCTCAAAGTGCAATGCTCGCCAACGAGGGGGAAGGGAGGTTAGGAAAGGGGTTCGAAAAATGAGAACTTTCGCAGATTTACGTAGGCAGTTCGGTTGAATGATTCCCAAAAAAAAAAAATCGTGGTGGCAGACCGGTAGCGGCTGGTTTGAGTAGACAAATCGTTTAAACTTGAGGGGTCGTCCACGAATTACGCTTTAAAATTTTGTTAAATTATTTTTTAAAGATATTTCTAATAAAAACTAAATTAAAAGTTTAAAATTACGTACTTTATGACCATACCCCCAATAAAGTCGTCATTAGCAGCGGACTCAGAGCGTGGTGGCACGCGACTTGGGACAACAAACTTATTATTTTTGTTGTTTAATCCAGGAGGGTTCCACCCGTTTTTGGATAGTTTTTTTTGTTGGTTCGTGCCGTTCATTAGATGAAATAATTGTATACGGTGGCGCTTGAGCGGTACTGGGGTTTCGCAGTAAATAGAGTGTACAACACTAAGTCACTTTCCAAAAGGGGGCGTTCATAATTTTGTCTCCTTTCTTTTCAGGTCAAACGAATTATAGATAGAGGGTTTTTGGTTGGTTAATTGATTGCGTCTGTAAACGGCTTTGATGATTGTAATTTTGTCTTGTTTTTTCAAGCTTATTGTTTTATTTATTTTATTTTATTTATTATAGACTAACCACTTAGACCACTTTAATCTAGAAATGCCTTTAAACATAAATATTTAATTTATTGAATTTTATATGATTTTTTTTGTTGAATAAAAATTGCTTGGAATGGCCTCATGACCACCTAGAATGTCAAAACTGAAAAATAAAGCTAACGATAATTTTGTGATAATACATAACACCATGATATTAATTATTGAGCAGAAATCATAATAAAATTTATTTCATCTTGGGCTTTCACAACATTATTAATTCTGGTGAAATAATCAGCCCTCCTCGACCTGTTCACACCATCTGGTCCCAACCCCAATGGTACAAAGAAACTTTTGACACATTCCAAAGACCTAGTACAAAAGTGAACTAGTTGGGCAATTTGAAATCTCACTCTGAGAGTAAGAGAGAGACCTCGTCGTCCCGTCTGACTAGCAACACTCACACAAACCCACAACTCGAACGATATCCTTCATTTGTACGGTGTTTGCTCCTGCGCATATGCAACCCGCCATATGGTTCGTAAAAGCGATGTTCTCCTTGCTCTCTGAAGGATCAACGCGAGCACTCTCTCAATTTAGTGCACTATCATCATCATCTCCGAGCCTAAAAACGTCAAAAAAGCCGCCATCGTCGTCCACACCTAACCTAAAAATAGGCGACGAACGGAATGACGGAACCATTTTCCGTGGCTTTTCTCCGTCCTGCTCTCTGGAGAAATTGCCGTTCGCCCTTAATGCCACAGCAGCAGCTGTTTGGAAGTTGTTTGCTCCAAGTGGAGCGCAGTTCTGCTTTTTTGTGGATTTTTCTTGATTTTTTTTTCTTGCAACGGGAACGATAGAAACAGACCCCACCGAAGGCACAGAGTGACAAATGACTTAAACATCAGACCAATTTGCACGATTTGCGCCGCGCTCTGGTTCGTGTCCGCAGCAAGTCTCGGTTAAGACGGCGAGATCCCAAAAAACGCTTCAGCTGCTGCATGTATCCATTAATCAGTGCCGATCGAGAAGGATGGAATCCGTTGGTTTCGCAGCTCATTTCGCTTTGGAGAATGGCCGAATTTTGGAATTTATGCCTATTGATCTTCATTTGTTGTTTGGAATTGTAATGGATTAGGGAGTGTAAAGTCAACAATTATGTTTGAAATTACACAACTAAGCTATCGATATTCTTCAAAATTTAAATTATAAAATGCTGACACAAAGCTTACTGTTAAAAAACATAAAACATAAAACATAAAACATAAAACATAAAACATAAAACATAAAACATAAAACATAAAACATAAAACATAAAACATAAAACATAAAACATAAAACATAAAACATAAAACATAAAACATAAAACATAAAACATAAAACATAAAACATAAAACATAAAACATAAAACATAAAACATAAAACATAAAACATAAAACATAAAACATAAAACATAAAACATAAAACATAAAACATAAACCATAAAACATAAAACATAAAACATAAAACATAAAACATAAAACATAAAACATAAAACATAAAACATAAAACATAAAACATAAAACATAAAACATAAAACATAAAACATAAAACATAAAACATAAAACATAAAACATAAAACATAAAACATAAAACATAAAACATAAAACATAAAACATAAAACATAAAACATAAAACATAAAACATAAAACATAAAACATAAAACATAAAACATAAAACATAAAACATAAAACATAAAACATAAAACATAAAACATAAAACATAAAACATAAAACATAAAACATAAAACATAAAACATAAAACATAAAACATAAAACATAAAACATAAAACATAAAACATAAAACATAAAACATAAAACATAAAACATAAAACATAAAACATAAAACATAAAACATAAAACATAAAACATAAAACATAAAACATAAAACATAAAACAAAAAACATAAAACATAAAACATAAAACATAAAACATAAAACATAAAACATAAAACATAAAACATAAAACATAAAACATAAAACATAAAACATAAAACATAAAACATAAAACATAAAACATAAAACATAAAACATAAAACATAAAACATAAAACATAAAACATAAAAAATAAAACATAAAACATAAAACATAAAACATAAAACATAAAACATAAAACATAAAACATAAAACATAAAACATAAAACATAAAACATAAAACATAAAACATAAAACATAAAACATAAAACATAAAACATAAAACATAAAACATAAAACATAAAACATAAAACATAAAACATAAAACATAAAACATAAAACATAAAACATAAAACATAAAACATAAAACATAAAACATAAAACATAAGACATAAAACATAAAACATAAAACATAAAACAACAATAATACCAGTTTCATTTATTTTTCCTCAATCGGGATAGTATTGACAGTAATTCGACATTATTTTCAAGTTCTTTCAACTAGGTAGTTAGGAGTGTTTATTGATTTTTATGTTGAGTTCAAGAAATAATGGGTCAGCGACGCACAGTCCATGTTTTTTTTCGAAAAACTGCTACTGCTTTAAAAAAAATACTGGGGATATTGTCATTTGAAAATCCAAAGAGAATTTGAATATCACTGTGTTTCTTGCAAAATTAAGACTACTGAAAAATCATATTCACTTGATGTTGAGTAGAGGTGGACAAAACCGCTCTTTTTTAGGAGCCGCTAATTTTCGTTCGCTCATTAAAAAGAGCCGCTCTTTTTTTTTAAAAGAATCGTCTGATCGTGTGAAGTCATCTCACATCGGACTTTTAAAAATTGTTTGATAAAAAAATTAAAACTGAAAACGAGAAGATGCCCTTGAAAACCATGAACCATGAAGTCAAGATTTTTACTCTAACCAAAACATTCGATTAACTGGATGGCATCCAAATTTAAAGCTAGGATGCTGGAGAAAATGCTATGAATTTTATATATGATATTTTATTTGGAGAAAATATTCTGTGTACTCTTTTCTACATTCTGATTTCATCGATAAAGTCTATAAACGCTAAAGTTAAATCGGACATAAGGATTTATTTTCTTTCCAGAATCTCTAGTAGATCTCTAGTAGATTTTTGGAAATATTTTATAAATTATGCAATTTGAAATGCTCAAATTTGTATACCAGTAATACTTTAATGTGCAATTAGTTGTACAATAAAAAGTTTTTTTTTTCATTTTGTTCAAAAAATCGGTTCTATCCCATTCCCCAGAATCCCATTCCCCAGAATTCCATTCCCCAGAATGCCAAAAGTTGAATGTTTCCTTCTTTAAAAAAAAGGAAAACTCTCTAGACTTGTGATAATTGCTGACAAAAGTTGAATATTCTCATTAAAGTTGAGTTTTTTTTTTCTTTAAAGAAGGGAAAACTCTCTTGTCTGTCAGTACTGCTGACAAAAGTTTAATTTTCCCTTTAAAGTTGAATTTTGCCTTCTTTAAAGAAGAGAAAACTCTCTGGTCTGGCAGTACTGTTGCCAAAGGTTAAATTTCCCTTTGAAGTTGAATTTTCCCTTCTTTACAGAAAGGAAAACTCTCTTGACTGTCATAACTGCGGACAAAAGTTGAAATTTCCCTTCAAAGTTAAATTTTGCCTAACACCTTAACTCCCAAGCTTGAGAAAAAGGGGGAGTTTCCAAACAAATTCCCCCTTTTTCTCGAGCTTGGTAGTTTAGGTGTTAAAGAAGGGACAACTCCCTTGACTTGTTATAACTGCAGCATGCTGAAACAAGTTGAATTTTCCTTTAGCAGTTATCCCTAGTAAAGAGAGTTTTCCCTTCTTAAAGAATGCAAAAAAAAAAAACAATTAGTGTCAGCAGTTATCACAAGTCACGATGTCTTGTTTAAAGCGATTCTAATGTTGAATTAATGTTGAAAATTTAATATCATTATGCCAATTGACTATGCGTCATTATGCCAAACGGCGTTAGGCAAAATGGCATTATAAATATTTCTGGGGAACGGGTCATTCTGGGGAATGGCATTCTGGGGAATATGATTCTGGGGAATGGGATAGAACCCAAAAAATCATTCACTTATGGGATTAATTTTTATAAGGATTGAAATATTTGAAGTCGCATTTTCAATTATCAACAATAAATATTGATCCTTTCACTGTAACTTGGATTTTGCCCGCACTTATTTCTCGCACTTTTGACAACAACATTTAAAAAAAAACTAGGCAACCAGCTTTTGTTTATTTACATTTCCAGTCGCAGTTTCCACCAAACTGGACGTTTCGCACTTTTAAATTGCGATTGACAGCTGAAAAACGATCGGCAACCGCGGCTCACTTTGACCTTTTTTAAGAAAATTTTAAATTTTCCAAGCCAGTTTGACAAGTCGCAATAGTGCGATCGATAGCAATAATTTAGTGCGAAGTCAAAGTTAGTGAGAATTGCGCAATATAATACTATTTTTTTTAAATTCAATAAATTGTGTTTCAACAAAAATCATGCCATCTTGAAACGGTTCTTTCAAATGCCCGGATTTTAAAAAAGGACCGCGTTTCTTTTTTTGTGTTCGTTCGCTCTTTTCAATGAACCTGCTCTTTGAGCGGCTCGCTCTTTTTTGCCCACCTCTAATGTTGAGTGAATAGATAAAAATTGTAAATATTCAAAAAATAATTTGAAAAAGATATGTTCACCAAATTACCAAGTAATCTTGATCCCAAATTTTCAAAAAAAAAAATACGAAGAGATCTGAAATTTGTTTTTTTTTGTTTTCTGTTTGTTTTTCATGTTTTATTTTTCAAATTAAAAATTGAATCATTAGTTGCTGGTATATTTGCATATCCTAGTAACATTTTAGGTTATAAGCAGGCCATAAAATCCTGTTTATGTTCTAGGTTAGTTTTCAGAACCATGATAAAGCTTTAAGTTTAAAAATGTTTTCTAGGGTAAAAATGGGGTGCTGAGGAGCTATTACAAAAATACTAAAAACGTCATATGATCAATTTTCTACCGAAACCGGAAATGGATTTTATTTGTATTGACCTATGACCAAAGAAGCTATTTCACTATTTTTAAAAGTCGAAAAACTGCAAATATTTCGCTCAAATCAAACTTTCGGTGGCTATATCTTGAAAACGGAACCTTTTATCAAAAAATCTGTGTAGTACTTTTCGATTGCAAATTCAATTTTACATTAAAAAATAAGGTCAAAAGAAAACTTTTTTTTTCTGTCCCCAAAATCATATAAAAAAAATCTCGAAAATCCACAAATACGTATTTTGGGAAATTGAGTTTTTGTGAAAAAAAATTTAATTAAAAAATCAATGAAAAAAATCCGTGTACCAATTTTTTCTGAATAGTCCTCAACAATACCTACAACTTTGCCGAAGACACCAAATTGATCAGAAAATTCACACAAAAGTCACGAAAAAAAACGATGTTGACTTTATAGCTGTCAGCCACCATTGCTAGTACCAACCACTAGTGTCTTCCTTTTTATCTACAAGGACTTCGCCGCCCTGGACTCCTAAGTGTTTGAGTACGGCATGGAGCGACGGCGCCGGATACCCATATTTACACAAAGAATTTTAGTCACAAAGTCACAGCTGTTCGAATATTTACGTAACACTTTTGTATGGAAAATTGCCAAAATTGTATGGAGACTTGTATGGGTGAACCAATGACACAAAATAGCTTCTTTGGTCATAGGGAAGGCCCCCACAAAAGTTGAGCCAAATCAAAAAACACAAAAAATAAAATGTTCAAAATCGGCCGATTTCGTAGAGAATTGCTCATGGGTGCACAAACGACAAAAATTGGCTTCTTTGGTCATAGGAAAGGACCCCAAAATGTTCGAGCAAAACAATTCTAAAATCCATATTCACAATTTGGGGAGAATAGTTTCCTAAAGCCCAATTGTTAATTTTTATGTACAGCTGTCAAGAAAGATACTTTCTGTTTAGAAGGTCCGCAAGTTAAGTTTCAAAATTGATTTAAAAATTTAGGAATTTAGGCTTAATTTATGGACCCAATAATTCAATTTTAAAATCTGGCGTTCTGTGTCACTCCGATTTACGGAACCTATGAAATTATTGACACGATTCTCAATGGCAAAACTAAATTTGATAAGAAATTTCTGATTTATACTCATTCTGCTGTCGATGATGGATGTGAGAGTTCGAAATTCAAATTTTTTTTATCATTTTCGTTGCCATTGCGCTCTCTTGTCACACTTCTAAACAAACTCCTACGTGGTACAGTCAAGATAGCACAACGTATTTCAAAAAGTTTTCCCCCAAAAATTCAACCATCCATCAGCCACACCAAAAACCCCACTTCTCACTTGAGGGGGAGTTTAATTCGTACTATCTATCCTGCATCAGCACCGAACGTCACCCGCCAATCCGCCAAAGAGAAGTTGCAGCGATTGTGGCAGAAATTCGCCACAAACCGCAAAGAGATTGTTGGCCAGCGAAATTGAAGCATTGAATCCGAAATTAATGCTGCAGCTCTAATTATAAAGCGCTTTTCGGGGGGGAGCTGGTTGGAAACAACTCTTTTTTTTCCCCTCGCGATTTATTTATTTATTTATTTCTGCTAGTTGCCAATCACGCTACACGCTTCTTTTTTTCCTATATTGGAAAGGGGATTTTCCAACCCCGCTGGAAATGATGCGATTAGATTGATGATGGCATCGGGGAGTGTGGTTTGGATGCGGCAGCCTCAAACTTGAGCCAAAGTAACGCTTTTTGATTTTCGGGGCAGTGACGACTTAAAACTCGCGAGTGAGGGGAGGAGGCTAGGCTGAACGCTATGACGACGAAGAAATAAGACCGTGATGCATAACAATTAGGAAATTGGAAGGTGCAGTTGGCGAAATTGGCGGAAAATGGGGGAAAAAAGTGCATCGGCAATGGGCAAGTCTCCGAACAGGCTTTTAGAGACTTAGTAACAGATTGAATTTGCCGGTCAGGTGGGCGAAAAATGGGAAAACTGTCGGCGTGATGGATTGAAGGCTGAGAGCGCGATGGGCCTTCTTTTTGGGGTGAATGGAAATTACTTTCGAAAATTGGTTCGAAACTTTACCTGCAGTTAATTGGTCGATCTTTATCTGATTTTATCTCCAATAGTTTTAATGAGTTTTCGATCGTTGTTTTTGTGTTCCCTGTGTTCAATATTTTTGCAATCATGATAAAAGTGACATTTCTGGAAATTTATATTTAAAAACAATACCAAATTCATTCGATTAATTGTCTCGGTACTAGCTGAACCAACTTTGGTCTTATTGACTGTCCCATAAGTCAATATTGTAAATTCTTAAAGTTTAGTTAAGTACTTCAAAAGTTATGCTAAAAAACGATTTTGACTTCAGTTCAGAAAATTTAAAAAAGGATGATTATTGAAAAATAATCTGTAAAACTTAAATCATTTTTCGAAAGATATCAGATCTGGAAACCCAATGTAAGGTTATTAGTAGTGAAGTTAAATTGATAGAGCACTGGAAGGACGGATATTGGTATTTTGTATGTATTTCATATATAAAATAACAAAAAATAAAAAAATTTCTTACTTTTTTAAATTTAAACCATTTTGGTCCAGAATGCAAAATTAAGTAGAAAAAGGATTTTTGGAAAAAATTGTGCCATTCCGGAGCTTTTGTGACTCCAAAAGAGTTTTTTGCAAATGGCAAGGGGCAACTTTTGGCATGATTGAAAATTGAATTGAAATTCTAACTTCGTAGGAATATTGATGGATTTTTTTTGTCTTCCAGAAAAAAGTTGAGCATACCAATCCAAGAACTTTGCCGAAGACATCAACATTTTATTTTGCAATCTACGCCTTCTACGATCGAATTTAGAGAAGCATCTGAGCAATTGGGATCTGTTTAGTTTTTGAACGTAGCAATTCAGTATTTTAAATTAAAAGTTTTAGAGAAAAGTGATGTTGAGGGAACTTTTAGAGCTTAATATTTTGTTTTTTTTTTAAGTCGATTTGGACTTAAGTGACAAAAGCTACAGCAATTTTAAGGTAAAAAAGATTCAATTTTCAAACCTAATATCAAAGCTAGTCTAGAGGTTGTGCCTTTTAGACAAAGTTTCAGATTTTTTGAATGTTTATTGGGGTAGAAAATGCAAACTTATGAGGTTTTTGTCCTAAATTTTTGAAACTTCAAACTATTTTTCCTTAAAAGCCTCTCATTTGCGTACAAGAAAGGTTAAATTGGTAGAAATGGCATGTTGTATCGTTTTTAAAAAAATTTTTTTTTGCAAAAATCGGTGAAAATTATCATTAGGGACCATCCATAAACCACGTGGACACTTTTGGGGGGGGGGGGGGTTTGCGCTTGCCCACGCTCCATACAAAACAGATTTTATTTGTATGAAAATTGTCCACGATGAGGGGGGGGGTTGAGATTTCCAAAAAAGTGTCCACGTGGTTTGTGGATGGTCCCTTAGGTCACTCTAATGACAACAACAAAACGGTTTTTTATGGGGAATTGTTGTAATAAATTTATATTTTTGGAAAGAAATATCTTTACGGATTTTAAAAATTCCATCTAGATCTATCAGTTTTTTTCCTTTATTGATAATCATTTTGAGTATGTTTGGACATATTTTACTAGATTTTGGAATGTAATTGATACTTTGTTGATCAGTATTGAAAACTAATTTTATTTAAACTTATTTATTTTTGAAAATTATTATTCAACAACTAAAGTTTAAAATATTTGGCTAACAATTCCATCTAATGCACAAAATACAAAATAACCTCACGATTTTTTGGCATGTTTTATAATATTAAACATTTTCAAAAAAAAATCTAATAAAATTTTAGATGAAAAGTAGAATTTATGTTTTCTTGTGTTTGGCTAGCAATTCCATTTATAGCACAAAATTCAAAATATTAAACATTTTCAAAAAAACTAAATTAATTTTAGATGAAAAGAAGAATTTATGGTTTCTTGTGTTTTATTTCAATTGAATGCACTGTTTTTTAAGGAATCAAAAATCAATTTCTTCAAAGATTAGGATTCTGCATGATAATTATTTTAGAAAGTATTCAAAATTTGAAAAAATAAAAGTCTCTCCGTGACCTTTAACTCGAAATAAAGAAAGCACACCTTTTCGTATAATCGCTAAGGTGAGGAATAAAACTGCAATTAAATTAGACATAAAGTGATTACCATCCGCATACTAATGAAGAAAATTCCAACTTATCTGCGCTAGAGCATGGGCGAGGAAGAAACGCCAGATAAAAAAGCATTAGTTTGCTCGTCCCACTCACACTCAGCTGACATTCAAGCTCACTTCTGGCACCGCCGCCGGCAGCCCTCTCTCGAACAATCGTACAAATAATCAATATCAAGCTGATTATCGTTTCTGGCAAGCGATACCTGCTGCATTGGATTATCATGCAAAATCGTAGGCGTTTATGCGCAGATATAACCCGAATAAATCTTTCCAAATTATCAGAATTTATTTGTGATGACTCTAAAAGTCTTGAAAAAGTTGCACTGTACAAAATTTTGTTTTGTGAGAGCCGTTACCACAACAATTGACGAGTACACTTATTTCCCCAAAAATAAAAATCACCATATAATTTCGTAATGGCTACATTGCATGCCATAGGCCATGTCGCCGTGATGACGACGGCAGTGTCGAGACGGCCTCCTCTCCTCCCATGGGAAGCCCCGTTGGTCCAGTCTAGGCCGCCAAAACGACCGAATCCTGGACAAAATGGCTTCCATTTGGACGCGCCTCAACGCGGCCAAAGAAGACGACGGAGAAATAACAAACCAGGTCGGTAAACATTTATGCATGCATACACCGGATCCTGTCCTGTGCGGATATTGTGGCGGCACCGGAACTGGTAGTGGGATTGTAATTTTTGATTTGTTTTATTTAATAACTTCATTGAAATCTTTCTCGGAACTATCAGTAGTAACCATCTCTTCGAGATGAACACCAAAAGTGAACTTGATTCTATCCAAAAAAAACTAGAAATGCTGTCATCACATTCAATATACATCAACTTAGAAATAACTGTAAATGGCCATCTCTTCCAGATGAACACATTACTGGTAAGTATGAGGGTATGGAAGTGATCTCGATTATACCATGAAAGCTTGAAATGCTGCTGTCTTCTCAGATTCATTGTAAACTCACTTAGAACTAACAGTAGATGGTCATCACTTCTAGTTGACACAATGCTTGTAAGTGTGTAGGTATGCAGCAGAAGTTCTCTAGATTCTACAAAAAAAAACTAGAAATTCTGTCATCTTATCGCTTCCAATATAAGTCAACTTAGAACTAGCGGCAGATGGCCATTAGGGTGTTATATCAAAATCGATTTTCCAGCACAGCAATTTTTCAGTTCCTTTTGGGGTCCTAAACAACTCCCCAAAGTTTGGGAACGATTGGTTTAGTCCTCACTTTGCGCAAAGCGATTCAATTTTCCATATAAATTAGTATGGGAAAACACATTTTTTTGAGTTTTGATATTTATAAAATCCAAGTTTCACACTGTACTAAAACCGGATTCATATTCAGATGCTCTGGAAGGTGCTCTACAACTTTCCCGAAGAGAGTATGGTGCTAACTTGCCCCTGAAAGAAGGTACAGCGTCCTCAAAACTCGTCTAAAACGTGATTTTCGAGCAAAAAACACGTTTTAGACGATTTTTGAACACGCTGCATCTTTTTATAGGAGCAAGTTAGCACCATACTCTCTTCGGGAAAGTTGTAGAGCATCTTTCAGAGTATTCGAATATGAATCCGGTTTAAGTACAGCGTGATGCGTGAAATTTATAAATATCAAAATCCAAAAAAATGGTTTTCCCCATACAAATTCCCATAGAAAATTGAATCACTTTGCGCAAAGTGAGGACGAAACCAATCGGTCCCAAACTTTGGGGAGTTGTTTAGGACCCCAAAAGGAACTAAAAAGTTGCTGTGCTCATTAGATTTCTTGACTTTTTTTTGATAAGGTCCTATAAACAAATGTAAACATTGAGTGTATCCCTTTCACACCTTATGTCAAAGTCCATCGGAGTAAGCGGGATACACTCAATGTTTACATTTGTTTATAGGACCTTATCAAAAAAAACTCAAGATTTGGACAATTTCATTTTTTTCCATACAACCATATTACACCCTAATGGTGAGTGGGGATCATAGCAATCGGTGTGAACGGACAGAAAAATCTTTTGCTGCGTCATAATTTTTCAATTTCAACTTTATTTTTTTATAAATTTCAAGGAAAATTTACTAAAGTAAAGTGCCCAGTCCTGATTATGGATCAGTGATTTTGTCCCAATCGTTAAATCCGTTGTGAGGTGTGTTCTGCCCTTAAGAAAAACTGTTGAATTTTCGAATGTCTGCGGATATGGTGAAGTTTGTCGTGACTTGGATCTGGTCTCGTGAAGAAACCTCAACATGTGGATACCGTTCTATGGATAATGAAGAAGACGTCTAAAAGCTGCTTCGGGAAAATTCTGATGGTGTTGGCATAACTGTAATCCCGACGAAAACTATCCGGCCGTTGTATTGGAGATGTTGTTCGTGGATATGGATTATTCTGGATTGCAAAACATTTTCCCGGTGAGGACTTTCCTTTTTACTTATTTTTTGTTCATTTGTATAATTTTTGATGCGTGAGAAACGTCACCAAAAACTAATGCTCATGCTATGTTTATCCATGGTAACGATTTAGTTTTTCATGGCTGCCTTGTTTTTTATTCACGTTGAAACATTTTCTGATTGATTAATGGGTTGTCTCATTTTTTTTTCAAAATTTGGCTGATCCAAATATAAAGGCAGTTTCATCTCTTCTGTTTATTTTTAACTAGATATATATTATTGTGTCAAATATGTCATTTAAAAAAAATACATTCAAAACAATCTTGTTCAATTACCAAACGCTTAAAATTAAACTCATTTTTTCATCACATTTTCTAAGTCTTGTTTTGTTTGAGTCCGCCCCATTTGTAAAAAACAGCTAGCCGAGAAAACGCATGTCAAATTTGTCCCGCCCATAAGACTACGTGTTAGAATTTCACGAAAAAGTGGTTTTCTAGATCAAAGTACTATATTTTATTGTTTTTTTTTTTGTGATATTTTATATGATTTCGAACAAAACTGCATCACTACATCAAAATTGATAAAATTACATATGGGACGGACTAGCTTCGAGCGGCAGTAAATTCGTTAACAAAAATAATCGATCTATTTTTTTTATTTCTAATCTTTGTTGAAGCTTTGTAATTTTGAGATAAAATCTAAACATGCTCAAAATTTTCACCGTTTTGTGAAATTATTAATTAATCTTTAAAAAAAGTGAAATCAATTCAAGAAAAAAAAACTCACCAATTTTCTTTACAAAACTATATGTTTTGTAAAAACCTTTTTTAAAAGTTTTTTTTTTGTTTGATGCTGTTTTCTATCCATTTTAGTAACTCAAAAAAAACCCCGCAGAGTTATTTTCGCTGCACTAAGTTTTATCAAGATTTCAAGTTCAACAAAACATGAAGACTATTTCATTTGGTGAGAGCTTTCCATTTTAATACAGGCAACTCTTCATATATTCTAACATATTCACAACTCATTAAAGACCAACCACGCCTATCTTACTATATACGCGGTAGGGTGTTCCCTTGGTCGTTCGCTGTGAGTTGTGGATTGCCTGCTTCTCTAATGAAGGTTCGACTGGGGGGGCATGCTTATTAATTTTTCGTCGCTCCATACCCTCAGTGACGTGATGGGAGCAAGGGCGTCTATGCAAAGTGTCCCTACACCCGCTACAAATTTCCGGCGCTTGGGGAGGGATGAGGGAAACCATTTTGTTCTATGCGCCGGCATTTGTAGCATTAAAATTCGGGCAAAAAAACTTATGCACGTGGGTGTACAGATTACGGAGTAAAAGATGATCGAATTGTTCACCTAGCGCTCACATGTGTTTCGGGACCAAGTTGCCTGCGGGTATGGAGATCATACATACACATACATACTAGAGTGTAACAAAAATGACTTTTTGGCGGGCATTCAGGGGCTTGTTCCGGTGGGCATACTGAGCCCAAATCCCAAATATGAGCTTGATTGGACGTAACAGGAGCTGGCGCTCCGCCCTTCAATTTTAAATGGGATTTAACCCGTAAAAAAAGATTTTTTCAAAAATGTCAATTTTTGAGGTATTTTGGCCACTGAAGCGTTTACCAAAAACATCACTGGCATGTAGGCCAGATCCTTGCGCATCTTTTGGTATATATAACATTGAAGTTTGGAGCACCCTGGAGCTCGGTACAGACCTTCAAAGTTTGGCATTTTTTCGAAAAACCGGCCCCGGCAAAAAAGATATGCGTCGCGTCTCGCGACGCCCGAGACGCCATTTGATTTTGCTGGGACCGATTTTTCGAAAAAATGCCAAACTTTGAAGGTCTGTACCGAGCTCCAGGGTGCTCCAAACTTCAATGTTATATATACCAAAAGATGCGCAAGGATCTGGCCTACATGCCAGTGATGTTTTTGGTAAACGCTTCAGTGGCCAAAATGCCTCAAAAAATGACATTTTTGAAAAAATCTTTTTTTACGGGTTAAATCCCATTTAAAATTGAAGGGCGGAGCGCCAGCTCCTGTTACGTCCAATCAAGCTCATATTTGGGATTTGGGCTCAGTATGGCCACCGGAACAAACCCCTGAATGCCCGCCAAAAAGTCATTTTTGTTACATCCTAATACATACATACATACAACCATATTACACCCTAATGGCCATCTCTTCCAGATTACGACATTACTGATAAGTATAGGGGTATGCAGCAAAAGTAATCCTTGTTCCTACTAAGAATCCAACCAAACCAAACAAGAAGTCATCTTCTCAAATTCATTACAAACCAAATAAAAACTAACAGTAGATGGCCATCTCTTCTAGATGAATACTTTGCAAGTAAGTGTGAGGGTATGCAGCGATATTGATTCTACTAAGCAAGCTAGATATGCTGTCGTCTACACCTTCTATAAACTGACATTTGATGGTCATCTCTTCTAAATTGACACATTCCTGGTAATTTTAGGGGTATGAAGCAAAAGTTTGTAGACTACATTAACCCTCTCAGGGCTGATGGGTCATATATGACCCAAGTATCAAAATTTCCAAAACTAGCCTATAATTTTCGTATGGTCATAAGAATCATTTTCCCATCATTAACTAAAATTATTTTTTTGAAAATTCAAGCCTGAAAGGATTAAGTTTCATCCTAGTTAGATCAAACAGTAGATGTTTATCTTTTCTTGATCAACACCTTGCTAGTAAGTTTGAGGGCATAAACCGGAAATAAATTTAAGATCTAAATCTGAATATCATTTTATAACTTATTTCTTTGGTAGCATTTGTTCACACCAAACGACGGTGCACATATTCTCACACTCAAGCTGCGGGACCATTTGCACGGTTATGTAATCCGGTATAGATTTTACCATTTATTATCATCCACTATAACAGGTTTAGCTGGAACGAATGGCCCTTCTTCACAGCAGTAGTGCTCTGTTGACCACCCTGCCTACATATGGACTTGAGCAGCCAATCGACTGAATGGATCATAGGCCTACGGACTTCTTTCGGAGGGATCGTGCGGTGATTACGAAACATGAGAGACATACATCTTTCAAGTTGTTGAAGTTGAACTTAAATCTGTTTCAATTTCTGACTTCAGACAATCATTTCGTAATCAAAGGACGCTCCCCGCCCGGTGTCCGGGAATCATTGCCAAAAAATTACCCAAAGCCTCAGTGCACGGCAGAAAGCAATTTCTGTAGAGCCTCTTCGATGATGACTATATAAAATCCGTTATGTATTAAGGTAGGGCCAGAGTGTTGGCAGTTGAGCGCGTCGAAAGATCCGGACTGCAATAAATGTTATGGCCAGCGACGTGCTGCAACTTTCCTCCAAGTAGTCGTGGCCCGCCGTCGTCGAGCAGATATACTGCAATCTCATTATGACAAATGGCAGTTGCTGCTGGATGAGCCTTTCAGCGCGCCACTGCAAAACTTTTGAGGGAGTGGTAAAGTGGAAGAGGCTGCTAGTTGGAATGAAAAATAGATGAAAATATTCCTTCTTTTGCGAAAGGATGGAAAACACTTGAAGTTCTTTAATCTTTCATTCCGAGCAACTGGGCAGTTGATTTTTTGTTGAAGAAAGCAGCAGCTTTGAAGTTATGACTTTGTTGCTTGGCCATCAAAGTGCCATTTAACACGTTGGAACGTTTGAGGATATTCGAGTGGAATTTAATATTTAAGAAATTGGTAAATTATGATTAATTGTTTAAAAATTGCCATTTTTATGTCAATACAGCCAATTAAATTAAAAATAAAGCTTAACTGACTGGATTCTTACATTACAAAAAATATGAAAAATCTATCTCTTCTGGATGACTATCAGGCTAATAAGTGAGAAGATATGTCTTAATGTCCTATAACATGTCCTGTAGGATTATGAACGGAATCCACATTTCATAGAATCGTCAGGAGGAGGAAGAAGACGTGGACATACCGTACCAAACGCTCAGAGTTAATTATAGATATAATGGGGGTCGATTGATACACCCAAACGGCGGTCGCATGATTGTGATGCATGGCGGCATGAAAGTATATCAGAATCTGCATGAAAACTGTCCTCATGCATTTTTTGCGATATAGGGGTATGACATTTTCGCCCGTTACCGACAATTATCGACATTACCGACGGCATTTTGGTTGTATTTCACAAAAAAACCCTTAACAGAACGAGAGTCGAACCACCAACTTCTTGATTGTTGATCCGACACGCTACCACCGCGCCATGGACGCTTGATGAAATGTGAGTGAAAGAGCACCAACATATTCTTCTCTTTGGAGTGTTGCTCGGGGACGGGCCAGCATTATATGTGTTGGTGAGAACTGCAGATCGCTGAAATTTTTACACGCGGGCAAAAAAGATCTACGGGCTTGCTGCAAAAAATGTTATAAAATGTGAAATTTTCTGCAGCAAATCCACTGTTGCAGATTTTGAGATATATTTTTCCTTTGGGTGTACAGTAAAAAATTAATATATGAGGAAAAGACACAACTTTTTCAGAAAAGGTTTCTCTGTGTTCCCAAACTGCTTCACTAATTTCATCAGTAGTCAAGTAGCTTCCACAGAAAGGCCTTAGAGATGTTCTTCTGTATGCAACTGTGACTGCGATATCACCATCGATTAAAGTTAGGGCGACACCGTAATTGACATGATTGCAGTGGGTGATGCTTGAATGAAATCTGAAACCTAAACATCTGAGCCAGCAGAGCTGTTATGTTAATTGAAGTTAAGCTAGTTAATTTTATTTCTGGTTTTTCTCTTGACTCAAACCAAAAAAATGTCAAAGAGCCTTTAATTTTCGCACCTACTTGTCGAAGCTATTAGTAGACTGTAATATCTACTTTATCGATACTAATTGAATGCTTGGTTGAACAATGTCACAAAACTAATTAGAGTTTCATTAGTAAATCCGATGTCGTTGGAAGCCGCTTTTAATTTATCAAGTTTGGAAAAGTTACTTGAAATGTACCAATTTCGTGATCACATTTTCTTCAAAGTCAGTCCCATAAAGCGAATCTTCAAGATTGCCCTTTTGCGATACGACTTGGTCGTTCCCGGGACCGGCAACCGGATGGGTGACCAGACCACCACCATACATGAAGTGGTGCTTCTTGGGGTGTGCTGTGCTATTTGCCACTCTGCTACAGGAAACGGAAAACCTCGGCCATAGCAGGGAGAATGTATGTATGGATGGATATAAAAGGCCCCCAAGAAGCAGACGGCTTGCGGAAAGAATCGTTCAAAGGTGAACCAAGGAGCTGGGCATGTACAAATGTCGAGAGGTTGTTTTGAAAAGTTCTTGAGAAAAAAATAAGTGTTTGAGCAAATTTTCAATAAATTTAATCTGAAAAATCAAATAATAAAAATTTAAAAACAAAACTTCAAAACACGTCAAACCCAGAATCAACTCGGTTTTGCAGATTAAGGAGACCTCCGGGAAAGGCAACACAGCATGGTTATAGCGTGAACTCGTGGTGACTGCTTTTCCACTTTTATTTTGCCACTCTTTTTTTCGCTGGATTTCATATTTAGTTCGTGTTTTTCGTGTTTTTTTTTCGTTCACATCCTTTCTATTCGCTGACGGTCCGAGATGATGAATGTTGGATGTGTATTATATGCCAAAGTTTTACTGCTGTTTTATTGATTTATCGAGCAACTCGGCGCAAATAGCCATCACGAGACGGGACACAAAAAAAAGTACCAAATGACCCGAACCCAGAGTAGGGAGGTGACCGCGAATTGGACGTAATAAAATCACGATTGTGACCTTTGACTGGGTTGAGATTGCAAATTTTATTATTAGAAACGGCGGGCTATCCACCTAACGTTGTGAAATTCATAGAATAACAAAAAAAAAATGTGAATTCAGAGATTGAATTTACTCAAAATAAAAAAAAAATAATCAAATCACAATTTTTTTAAGTTCTGATGATACCAACATGGTAAAGCAAAGCATTCGAATCAATTGCAACTAACCGAGGGTTGGTGGTCCGGGAAAAACAGCGCTCCGGGTTTAGTGTTGCGATTCGATTGAATCGGCGGAAAAAGTTGGTCGTTTCGGAACCATTCAACCCAATCAAAGTGATATCAAACCGGAAGCGGAAGTAATTTCGTCGGTTTAGTGCTTGAGGAATTTTTTTGTTGGCGTTGGATTTTTCTAGATAAAAGCTGTTGCATTTCATACATTGCATTAAATTTACTTTTTATAATTATTTGTTTTCAAGAGAATTTTTCATTTTTAGATTATTTAATTATTTTCTGATAATTGTTTCGAACAGTATAAAAAAAAAAAATCATTTAGGTATGATTACAATTACTCAAGTTTCAAAAATTAGCAAAATATCAAAGAATTCATGCACATATAGTCTGAAGTTTTACGTCTTTTTCTAAGTTTTAATTCTTTGTCCGATCTGCGATCCCAAAACTTAAATTGTTAAGAAAACTTTAAAGTTTTCCGCCTGATTATAAAATGCGATTTTACGATATTCTAAAGATTATCAGAACATGAGAAAACATTAAACTAAAATAGTTCTGTGAGTAAAATATCAGTCAAAATTGAACGAAAACAGAGATTCGACCGAATTTGCAAGCGATTTAAATTGCAGGCTAGTACACGCAAATAACATTCCAAAAGGGCGTAGCTCCAAAACATCACTGTTTACACGAAATTATATTCCAGATTCGGATTCAGCGGCCAAAATTACTATAAGAAAGCATACCCTGACCTTTAAGACATGTGCTTGCTAAGCCGTGTAATTAGTAGGCCTTGCTTCTGAATTGTGAGAAATTTAAAAATTGGCACTATTTTTATCACGAAAACTGAAATATCTCGGCACTGGAGTGTCGAAATTGCATTTTCTCAGAGGAAAAAATGTTCGTGAAATTTCCTACAAGCTGCATGTATTGGTTTTGCTGGAAAAAAAATAGCTACCCTAAATTAAATGAGCATTTCTGAAAAAAGTTTCGAAAAAATGCGATTTTTTCGACATAAATCAGCCTGGGAGAAGCCAAATCTTAAATTTTGGTCTAATACTGATAATGCATCTTAATCTATGGACAAAATTCTTTCGGAAAATACACACCAGATAGAAATAATTGTTTGCATTGATTCCAAGCGATTCTAGAAAATTTGTTCAAAAAACTATTTTATTATTTTTTTCTTGTCTAAGAAAACATTGTTCCTAACATCATAATCTGTCATTTAAGAAGTGAGCACCTGAAATTCCTCGACATGACCTCAAAATGAGACAGGCTAATGACCACTCTAGGTAAACGGGATGTGGGGCGAATCGGGACACACAGTTTAACTTAAAAAATCTTAAAATGGTTGTAACTAAGGCAAAATTTCAAAATGCACTTGAATGGACCCCTTCCACCTTTGAAAACTTCCTTGAAAAATCAATGGCAAAAAAATAATTGCTTAATATTGAAATTCATATTTAACAAACTTGTAAAATTGGTTATTAATTATTGAATTGAAATTTTAATCAAATGGACATCGGAAAAAGGCATGCAATTTCAGGAAAAACAATATATTCGTCAATTAATTGATATTTTGCATGTTTTTGAGTAGTAATATAATAGTTTTAACGTACAAAGGTTTTTGAGATAAGTTTTGCTATGAAATTTAGAAGAATTGGCTTAATGTTTGAATTTAGTTTTTTTTTTAATTTTATTTATTTTTCTTTGATTGTTTTTTTTTTATTTATTTACATATATAGACAATTAGAACTATTAAAAATATAATTAAATAATGATATAAGAACTAAATTTGGCTTTTATTACCCATTCAACGTAACTCCCAAGCCTTACCTAACAGCTGACCTACTCACTCTTCCACCTCTACCTTGGAACTCCCACAGAGGAACTCACCCCTGACAGGTAAAACCACCTCAGCAGGCAGACCGTTCGTCCGACCGCACTAGAGTGAGGGGAAATGAGAAAGACCCGACAACGACGAAAGAAAGCGAACAAGGCGTGTTGCAGCCCCGATGCCAAGGCCGACTACCAGCGCCGTGGTCTGCTCGCCTGGCAAAAGTAGAGCATTGTTGTGGATGTCGGATTTAACCCGTTGACACGCGTTGCTCGCCACACGGGGTATTGCGGTTTTTCCAACGGCAAATTTTGGCACTTCGATTGACAGCGCCAATATCATCGCTCCGATCCGATCATCGAATCGATACTTCCGATTGGAACTGCATTTTTTTTCTGCTGACCATCATCCGTTTGGTGTATGCGATGGTCATCCGGCGTAGACTTGCTCGCCTGGTCGCCGCATTGATCAGGAAATTGTTCGCAAAGTGACCACTGACAGCAGCAGCTCGAAATTTTTGCGAAACCGTTTTCGAGGCATTCGCTCCGCTTAGTTACCGGCGAAGAAAGAGGGATGTGAGTGTTGAATAGCCCCGAATGCCGGTGTTGCCCCTCAAAAAAGTTGTGGAGACCAAACTCTCCTCAGTTTTGGGATGATTGCGAAGTCCGCCACAGCAAATTTTTCTGTAATTGCTTTCAACTTGTTTCGCCATTCCTGGGCAAACCCCACCCGAGTACCAGGCGTAACGCTCGAAAACCCAGCGTTGAGTACCTACCCCTGAACTGGATAAATAACAGGTGGAGAAAACCACCACCCACCGCCTACTGTGCGAGAGGAGGAGAAAGCGAAAGGGCGCATCCGTACAAACGTAAACCAAAAGAGAGGGGACGTACCACAATAAGTCCCGATACCCGATAGAACCCGATTTGCCCTGGAATTGCGTGGTGGAGGTGGCAGCAAAAACCCCTGCCCGACTAGAAATCCGCGTGGCGGGTTCTCCCGCTGCCGTGTCGGGTTCCGTGATTGGTGGAGATAGGCAACAGGGCAAAATCCATTTTTCTTTGACCACCACTAAACTCGATATGCTGGGAACGGGAGGGCATGTTCGACAGCGGATGCGTCGAAGTTGTTTTTGGGCGCGGGAAGTGACTTTTGGGGAAAGTATTGTTATTGTTTGGTAAAAAAATATTGCAATCTAGTTCTGCGACCCCCTTTTGATTCAAATTCGAATAGTTGCTGGCTTTTAAATTAAAAAAAAATGCATTTGTTAATATGTTTTCCCCGCCATTTAGGATTTAAAAATTCTAAATAATTTTAAAATAGTTAAGTTTTAGTTTTTATCCGAAGTGAATTTTGTCCGAGGCCTTCGGATAATCCAGTCTGGACTGTATAAAGAAATTCAAAAATTGATTATGATAGCTTTTAAAAATTCGTTAAAATATTTATTCAGTAATGGTCATTTTTGAGCTTGTTATTAACAAGCTGCTGACTTACTTATAACGATAAATTTGGTTTAAATAACATTGTATTTTTAAGGTTTCTGGAACTGTACATCAGGGGGCCCAGAATAGCTGAATATTGTTCATTGAGCTAATTTAGGACTCTGGGTCAAATATGAGCAAAATCGGTCAACATCGAGTATCTCAAAGGTGAAATTTGCATGGGAAAAATAAAAAAATGAATGGAATACCCAATTTTCTTACGGCTTGGTCTGCAGGGTGCGCTACTTACATCCAAATATTCCCAAAAATGAGATTCACATTGAAAATGTAATGCTCTACAACTTTGTAGAACATATGAAAGCTGTAAAACTCGATCCTAAAGAGTTATAAGCGATTTAAAACGATTTTTTGTATGCTGAATATTTTTTTCACCAACTTTAGGCTCATGCATTCGTTCAGTCGTAAAAAAAAAAGCTTCGAAATATGCTTGAAATACACAAGAATATATTTCCGAATGTTACATCATTTATGATGTAACACTTTTGCACGCCATTAAACATTTAAATTTAAATGCAATTTGAGCAATTCTCTACAAAACCGGCCGATTTCGACCATTTTTATTTTTTGTATTTTTTGATTTGGCTCAAACTTTGTGGGGGCCTTCCCTATGACCAAAGAAGCCATTTTGCATCATTAGTTTGTCCTTATAAATTTCCATACAAATTTGGCAGCTGTTCATACAAAAATGGTACGTATATATTCGAAAATCTGTAACTTTTGAAGGAATTTTTTGATCAATTTGGTGTCTTCGGCAAAGTTGTAGGTATTGTTAAGGACTATTTAGAAAAAAATAGGTACACGGAAAAAAAAATTTCCCGATTTTTTTATTAACTTTTTTTTCACAAAAACTCAAATTCCCAAAATACGTATTTTTTGATTTTCGAGATTTTTTGATATGTTTTAGGGGACAAAAATCCGCAACTTTTGAGCTATAGAGAAACATGGTCAAAAAATCTGCCGCCGAGTTATGATTTTTTGAAAAACTGGTGATTTTTGGAAAATATCGAAATTTCATACATAAAATTTTTTTGACCTCATTTTTTTATGCAAAATTGAATTTGCAATCGAAAATTACTTTACAGATTTTTCGATAAAGGGCCCCGTTTTCAAGATATAGCCACCAAAAGTTTGATTTCAGCGAAATATTTGCAGTTTTTCAATTTTTAAAAATAGTGACCATGAGTGACCATTTCTAAAAATATTTTTTTTGAAAAGTTCAGAAAATTTGCTATAAAATTGTCTAAGAGACATTGAAGATTGGACCTCTGGTTGCTGAGATACAGCGGCTTAAAGAAAAAGAAACACGAAAATTAAAGTTTTCTAAGTCTCACCCAAACAGCCCACCATTTTCTAATGACGATATCTCAGCAATTAATGGTCCGATTTTCAATGTTGATACATGAAACATTCGTGAAATTTTCCGATCTTTTCGAAAAAAATATTTTGAAAAAAATTAAATCAAGACTAACATTTTAAAAGGGCCAAACATTGAATATTATGCCCTTTTAAAATGTTAGTCTTGATTTAATTTTTTTCAAAATATTTTTTTCGAAAAGATCGGAAAATTTCACGAATGTTTCATGTATTAACATTGAAAATCGGACCATTAATTGCTGAGATATCGTCATTAGAAAATGGTGGGCTGTTTGGGTGAGACTTAGAAAACTTCAATTTTCGTGTTTCTTTTTCTTTAAGCCGCTGTATCTCAGCAACCAGAGGTCCAATCTTCAATGTCTCTTAGACAATTTTATAGCAAATTTTCTGAACTTTTCAAAAAAAATATTTTTGGAAATGGTCACTCATGGTCACTATTTTTAAAAATTGAAAAACTGCAAATATTTCGCTGAAATCAAACTTTTGGTGGCTATATCTTGAAAACGGGGCCCTTTATCGAAAAATCTGTAAAGTAATTTTCGATTGCAAATTCAATTTTGCATAAAAAAATGAGGTCAAAAAAATTTTATGTATGAAATTTCGATTTTTTCCAAAAATCACCAGTTTTTCAAAAAATCATAACTCGGCGGCAGATTTTTTGACCATGTTTCTCTATAGCTCAAAAGTTGCGGATTTTTGTCCCCTAAAACATATCAAAAAATCTCGAAAATCAAAAAATACGTATTTTGGGAATTTGAGTTTTTGTGAAAAAAAAGTTAATAAAAAAATCGGGAAATTTTTTTTTCCGTGTACCTATTTTTTTCTAAATAGTCCTTAACAATACCTACAACTTTGCCGAAGACACCAAATTGATCAAAAAATTCCTTCAAAAGTTACAGATTTTCGAATATATACGTACCATTTTTGTATGAACAGCTGCCAAATTTGTATGGAAATTTATATGGACAAACTAATGATGCAAAATGGCTTCTTTGGTCATAGGGAAGGCCCCCACAAAGTTTGAGCCAAACCAAAAAATACAAATAAAATCCATTTCCGGTTTTGGTAGAGAATTGCTCATTTGATTTAAATTTGCAACAAATTATACGCAAAACATGATTTTATTCACGAGTATATTCACATATTTTTTTTGTTTAATTTTCTTCTCTTGAATACAATCTTTCTAAAGTATGAAGTAGAAATCTAGAGTTTTTTTTGAATAGGTCCTATAAACATATAAAAGACAATAGTTTATTGGACCTTTTCAAACAAAAACTCTGGAAATCATGAGGCATCAAATGAAAACCAAACCTAATTTGATGAAATTTGGGGCGATGATAGTATACATTCTACATGAACACCTGTAACTTCAAGAACCATGAAAAGTTGTCCAAGTTCCAAAAAAATTGAGTGAACATTTTTTGTGCTCTGTAGTAACCATTGGCGGGAGAAGGTTAAAGATTTTTAGATTTTTCGAAAACCTCATAACCTTAAAGTTCGTGTTCCAACGTCCAACTTCGCTGAAAAAGTCGAAGTGATTCTTCAACCCACTCCAACATTTCTTCAAACCTAAAATGGCATTAAATAAATCTTATGCTTACACATTACACTTAATTTCTTTATAGACAAGATTCACTTATCAAAATACTGCCAATCAAGATTCTGAATACAGAGCCCAGAAATAGTAAGTTAAAATGGAAAATAAATTAATTTATGTAAAATGTTTCTAAAAATACCATGTTGAAAACCATTTTTTGATTGTTGCATTCTGAATCAAGTTTTTAATGTTTGTCTAAAACTAAACGGCTGACTTCTGGTCACCTTTACAAAACTTAAAACAAATCAACCATGAGTAAGTCACGCACAGCAGCGCCCGCTTTCCCCAGGCAGAAATTCATCACTGCGCGACTTCGCGTACACTCGCTACACGTCGAGAACCCACCCCACAGGCAGGTACCCGACGCGACGACGGCCCGGTCATGCACTCCTGCACTCCTGCGCCCCTGGTGCAGATTGTTCATTTCTTACTCTCACGCTTACGCTGCTGCCAATGTGTCTCGGTCATGTCACACACACCACTGCTACTAACGCGGCCCCGAAGCGCCCGTACAAGCAGGCAGCCAGGGCCAGCTACCACGCCTCTTCCGAACTCTGCCCACCAGCCAGCCGGTGCTGCTGTGTGACATGCGTGCAACTCTGGCCAAAGCGCGCTTCTTCACCAACGGCCGTTTCCATAGCAAAGTGCCGGTACATGGTCTGCTGCGAGCTCTGTGACCCTGGTTGGCGGATTCGATCAAACCGCGTGGCTTAGCTAAGAGGCGTGAACCTAGGCAACAAACCCCGTTGAGTGTCGTCCCCGTTTTGGCGTTGTTGCCGCTTCGGGGGCGGAATGAGCGATTCTCCGCGTGTGCTTCCGTTATCATCAGCTGTGTGGAACCGCACTCTCCTCCCTGTTTCCCGTGTGGGTGTTGTTTTCACTTCTCCTGGAAGAGGGTTCCGAAAAAGGTACAGCCTTTTCGGCATCGACATCAAAGCATGCCGCGACGCGTTTCATGATAAAGATGCTGCTGCATCTTCCACGCGCGCGACCATATCCGAATATGACGTGACTCAACATGTCGTCGTAGCATACAGAGGATGCCATGATTCGGAGAAGCGAAGAGATCTCACGTTCGATTTCGTGTGCGGCCACTTCTTATGTCTGCCGTCTGCCGAGCATGCAAGCAATCTCTTTCGCGCCAGATTTCCTTCTTTCCTATTAGTTTCGTGGATACGTTTTGTGAGACATTTTGTTTTTAGCGGAACAACTTTCGTAACCTCCCGAAGAGCCCCGTCGACAAAAAGGTGGCGGCGCGCGGTGCAACAATTCAAAAAACCTGTCGCAGTCGGTAGGATTCGAACCTACGCTCCCAGAGGGAATCTGATTTCTAGTCAGACGCCTTAACCGCTCGGCCACGACTGCTACTTATAAAGATGAGGTAGCACAGACAATTTTGTTGTTTTTTGTCGAACCTAACCTGTTTTGAGTTGTGAAAGACCCAGAGGTGAATGTCTTGCGCAGGAGTTTTTCAATTGACGCAGAGTGCTGTGCACAGAGGCAACATATAAATAGGGACGTGGCGTTACATCGTGCTGCCACCTGGTTTTTTTAAGCGCAAGAGTGTAAAAGTGCTGAGTCATCGTCTATAAATAGACGGCGTCCTATCTCGCCCAGCAAAATGAGGTCGATAAAGTAGTCGGTTTCGATGCGAAAAAGTGGAAAATTTGGTCTAAAAATAGCGACGCCATCCCCCTATAGAAGGCATTGACAACATATGTCATAGGGGGATGGCGTCGCTATTTTTAGACCACATTTTCCACTTTTGCTCATCGAAACCGACTACTTTATCGACTTCGTTTTGCTGGGCGAGATAGGACACCGTCTATTTTTAGACGATGACTCAGCACTTTTACACTCTTGCGCTTAAAAAACCAGGTGGCAGCACGATGTAACGCCACGTCCCTATTGTAGTTTTGGGTTGGTCAATTGAAGTGATTGGACACAGTTGTTCTGCTGGATCAATTTGGTTATTCGAAGTCATCGCCAAAAATTCCACTTCGGATTATCGAATCAAGATAACTTTCGTTTATTATTATCTAGTCGCTGATCTCAAATAAGATTCATTTTTAAAGGATTTTTGTCACAAAAATATATGATTGTTGTTAGCAAGTTGTAAGTTAGTTGGTTGGATTGGAGACGTCAATAACAGAAGAATGCACTGGGAATAACAAGCAATTAACACATTTCTATTTTGGAATAACAAATATAAAACATTATTGCTTTGTTTTGGAAAACTACATTGTTTCATCTATTCATCTTGTAATATGATCATAATATTTACCATTTTTGATATATTGGAAAGCGATCCATTTGCCGAGGAAGAACTACACACCACTCCTGCCAAGAAAATGTAAATGAAATGATTGGATTACTTCACACGACGAATTCTCGGCACATTTTTTTGTCATTAGGCTCTGTTAATTTAACAATAATAGGGACCATCCATAAATCACGAAAACACTTTTTGCCTTCCTCACCTTACTGAGGAAAGGCTATAAAATCACTCGGAAAATGAACTTTTTAATTAGACCTCCTAGACCTACCTTCATTTGTACATATCGACTCAGAATCACCAGCTGAGCAAATGTCTGTGTGTTTGGCTGTATGTAGACATGTGTACCAAATCAATGTCACTGGAATATCTCGTCACAGGCTCAACCGATTTTGGCCGTAATGGTTTTAATCGATCCGTCTTAACGTCCCCTAAGTTGCTATTTAAATTCATGCAGTTTTATCATGTATTTAAAAAGTTATGTTAAAAAAAACTGTTTCATATTAAATTAAAATTATGGTAAAAAGGGTGGTTTTTTCATGAAACCCTCACATGTTATATATTTTTAGAAAGCATATGAGAAGACCTTTTAGGTGGAGTAAGAATTTTCAAGATCTGACTTACCTATCTTAAATTACAAGCAGTTTAAAAAATGGTCTGAATTCACATAACCTCAACTGGTCGGGTCTGATCGCCACGAAAAAGCCGTGTAGAGGGATGCCATTTTCCTCAAAGGCCGTGTCTGTATAATCTTGACAAAAAGTCTGTAGGTAGTCTGTTTTTTTACTCATCACTTATTTTTATTAGGACCTCTTAGGTGCTGCGAACGTTAGGAGAGATCCATAAACATATGGACACTTTAGGGGGGTTGGAATCACTATAAATGAGAGGAAGGCATCAACCACCTAAAGGTGGATTAAGTAACATTTTTTAAATTAAATACACAAATTTTCACAAAATATCGTATTTTTCGAAAATACTCAAGTTTTTTAATTTAAGATTTTTTTTTCAATATATTTAAAAATGTTACAGAACCCCTCACCCTGAACGGGGTGCACAAAAAGTTTTTGTTAAACATTTTTTTTAAATATTATCCTGGCAAGAAAACAAGGGGAAAAACTTAGAGCGTTTAATTAATCAGTACAGTCCAGACTCGATTTTCCAAAGTCTCGATCATCCGAAGTTGCTATTATCCAAAGTTTTTCCAAGGTGGATAATCGAGTCTGTACTGTATCTCAAAAATCTCAGGAAATTCCGGGAATTCGTTATGTAATCTTACTCTTAATCTTATATTTACCTTTTTTGACAGGTGTGGCTTTGTGGTGGACATATGGATCGCTACACTACTACTCCAGTCAAAAAAGGACTGGACGAATTTACGCCCTAATTTAGAATGATATTTTTTAACTTTTACCTCCTTTTAGCATAACTTTTGAACAAGTTCGCTAAACTTCATATTGTTCAGTAAGGACTTAGGCTGGTACAAATATTTTTAAAAGTTTTTGTCCATGTCATTTTTAGCATGTTTGGGTTCATTCAAAAATCTTTTGAATCTTTGAAAATTTTCGATGCACAGTACCACAAAAAGTTTTTTATTCGCTATTTTTTTTTTTGTTTTCGTCAAATCTTACATTTTTTGAAAACTAATGATTGCAAAACAACTGAACTAGTGTAAATGCATTCTAAAACGTTTTTCATTTAAATGTTAAGACTATGACTTGTTATTTCAATTTTTTTTTTATCATGATTCGTTTATCCGAAGTTTATATTTTATTTTACTGTGAACATAAGTCCTGCACAAACCTTCGGATAATCGAACTTCGGATAAACGAAATTTCGCATAATCGAGGCTTCAGATGGTCGAGTGTGAACAGTAATTTCCATCAGTTCATGTTCAATGAAATGGAAAACCTCTTAAAAATTAATCTTTTAGAATCTTATACAGTCCAGACTCGATTATCTGAAGGCCTTTGCAAAATTTCACTTCGGATAATCGAATCATTGTTTTGTTGTCTTATTTTTGATTTTTGAGCTTTTATTTTTGAACTACTCAAAAGTGATTTAGATTTTGTAAATCCAAGATGGCGTCAAAAATGGCGGAGATGAAATATGGAAAATTTGCATTTCTTTTAAATATATTAGGCAATCAACCACCCAAATTTGACTGAAACGGGGTCGCAGAACTCCAATTTGATGTTAAAAGTAAGAAAATATTTTTTTGTTCTTGATTCGATTATACGAAGTCCTACTCAGAAAAAATATGTGAATTTACTCGACACAGACAAAATTAATCACATGTAAACTCAGTTCATGTAATCTTGAGATTCAACGTAAACGGTTGAATCACACGTAACATCATGTTTTTACGTATAATTTGTTGCAAATTTACATCATGCCCTCGAAAGACTGGTTGCGCTACACAGCTAAAAATGTAGTAATCCAGCTGCGTGTAAAAGGCCTGGGTGTAAAATAAATATTGCATTATTTTATGAAATTCTGTGTAATATTACTCCCTGAAATATGTAGCCCATCAGTATGGGAAACCTACTTGACCGAAATGTCAAGCTCATATATGCGTTTATCCTTACAGCTTTTCATCGGTCTGATGGCCGAGTGGGCTAAGGCACCAGTCCTTACTGTTGGTGCTGGGTTTGAATCCCGTCGGTTGCAACTTTTTTTTGTGTTTGCAAAAAATGTACATGCAGTGTGTAATATTAAGTGTTTATTTTAACGAAGGTGATGTGCATGCTTTTGCATGCGATTTTACCATCGGATTTTTTGCTGTGTAGGGTTAGATTAGATTATAATTTGTTGCAAATTTACATCAAATTTCATTTAAATTTAAATGTTTAATTACGTGCAAAACTGTTACATCATAAATGATGTAACATTCGGATTTTTTTTTGTGTGTATATCTTCGAATAACACTGACCTACACAAATTGAAAAAAATGACTGCGCAGGCTCATCTCGAGGGGAAGCATGAACTTTGGGGCCCCAGAAACACGTGCACTTTGAATTTTCCAAAAATATTTAGTCTGGGCCGAATGGTTTTTCTCCAAAGTTTGTATGGAGAATTAGGGCGGTTCGTCACTCTTGCATACAATCCAAAAATTGCATGCAATATGTAAGAGTAGCGAACCGCACTAATTCTCCATACGAACTTTGGAAAATAATCATTCGGCCCTGTCTAAATATTTTTTGAAAAATTCAAAGTGCACGTGTTTCTGGGGACCCCAAACTTCATGCTTTTCCTCGAGTTGAGCCTGCGCAGAAATTTTGTTGGTCGGTGTAATCAAACTTCGGATAATCGAAACTTCGAAAAATCGATTTTGAACTGTACTAAAAAATAAAATAGAGTTCCTGTTTGAAAAAATGACACAACTCACATAAACCCATAAAAATTATTTATCTCTTCAGAAAAACGGCTTTCGTTTATTAGTGAAGTACAAATCTTTTAGAAAATTATCTGAAAACCTTTTTTTCCCTGAAATGTATATTTTGAAGAAAAAAAATGTGCAAACTAACCTAAATTAATAGATGAAAACCAAAATATTTTTCAAAGATCAGCACAATTTTTGGGAGAAGGCAAAAAGTAAAAAAAAATAAAAAAATGACTACAAAAGCACAAATTTTAATATGATCTCATGCAAATTAAGCTTTACTATATAATCCAAGACACCGTGAGTTCAGTTGCATTTTTTTGTTAGTACAGTCCAGACTCGATTATCCGAAGGCCTTGGCAAAATTTCACTTCGGATAATCGAACCACGAACAAAAAACTTTTTCGTTGTCTTATTTTCGATTGTTGGCTTTAGTATGACCCCCTAGACTACTCTAATAGTAGTTTATGCAACAAGTTGCAAAAAGAGGATTTTTTCAGCACGAGTCGTACATTTATCCAACGAGGTTCACTGAGTTGGATAAATACGACGAGTGCTGAAAAAATCAAGTTTTGCAACGAGTTCCATACAACATTTTTTGCAATTACGAAAAACACCCATTGAGTGGAATTTTAAGTCAAATTTTCATGTATTTTGTCAATAAATCGTTTAAATCAAAAAAAAATTGAAAAGTGTTACTTTTCGAAACAAGTGCTGAAAAGTTCAATTTTTCAGCACCCATTTAAGTGCTGAAAAGTAGAACTTTTCAGCATTTATTTTGAAAAGTGTTGCTATTTCCGTTCTGTTATTTTTGGTACAGAAAAGTAGGCTATTTCGTCGTTCAGGAATGACAGAAAAAGTAAGTAGTTTCACGACGGAATTGCAAAAAGTAATTTAGAATTTTTAAATCCAAGATGGCGGCCAAAATGGCGATAAAATTTTGAAAAAATACATTTCATAATTTTACAGGCAAAACCATCAAATTTGACTAAAATGGGGTCGCAGAACTCGAATCTGATGTTCAAAGTAAGAAAATAAAAAATACGAAAATTTGTTTTGGATCGACTGTACAATCAAGTATTTAAAATTAAATTTTGAATTACTTATGGTTGAGTTCAATAAAATTAAATGTTCCGCAACACAATTAAGATAGTTTTTATAACAATTATCAATACTGTATTTTCTGTTGGTTTTTGTTCTATGTGATTTATGTTAGACATGACTTGGCGAAATTTAATCACGTTTGGCACGATATAATTAGGCTGATTAAGTTTCTAAACAACTCGTCACGCGATACTTTGGCAGTGGGCCGTCATCAAACCCAAAAAAAAGAATCCGTTGGCACCGTTCCGACGTTGCTTTCCATTCCTTTCCCCTTTTAAGTTCATTTAACTACCGGCTAGAACCGAACAAGGCGGCGATGGTGGCACGTGCCAATAATACGCTGTGTAGGCTATCAGGCCACACCTCCTCCTCGGAATCCGTCCAAACATGACCAATCCATCTATCCGTCCAACCTTCGCGGGAACCGTGGCTGGCCACACGTCAACCTGTTGCAGTGATGCTACCTTGTGAAAAAGTTGGCTCCGAATCTTGGCCGTTCCTCCGTCGCCACCTCCGTCGTCGGAATAATCCGGCTCGAGTGCCAAGTCTTGGCGCGCACGTGGACACTCGTGGTGGAGTTCAAAAGAACCGGGCTGCACTCTTGTGAACGAGTTGGCGTTGGTCCGACCATTTTTGGCCACACCCTGCGGGTCTCTGAATGTACCTGAGTTCCTCCAAGTTCTGGTCCCGTTTCGTTGGGCCGATAGTTGGCCCTGTAGTTCCTCCCTGTAGAGACGCAAGTACAAGCGACCCCGCTGAAGGGCATGCCAGCCTGGTTTAAATTTTGCAGAAATATAATATTCTCTCTAACAAAAGCGTCATACCCCAAAAGAGGGCCCCCAGCTTTATTTATTTATTTAGTTTTAAAACCTTGATTTGGCTGGTCGTTTTGCCTGTAGTTTCTCCTCCTCCGACTGCATAGGATCCCTTCAGCGGTAGTTTTTGTATTTACTACAAAAGAACTACCTCCTGGTCGGTTATTGGACCGCAGTTGCACCGAGGTCTGCTAGTACAAACTATCCGCTCCAGTCGGCGTCCACAACACGGTCGGTGGGGGGGCTCGAAACTAAGAACGCGCCAACTATCCGACAACCGCCCCCCAGTTGGGGCGGTTAGAACCGTCGTCGTCCGGTGGATTAGTTGAAACTAACAAGCTAGAATGCAACTGAGCGCTCCGAAAGAGGTGCATTCGACCAAGAGTGAAGGAACCGTGGCTGCAAGTGGGATTAGCGAGCGTGACTCACTAGTTTTTATTTAGTGTGATTTGAGCCAGGGTTGCCAAGTGCATGAATGCTATAGTTTCAAGTTTTTTGTTTCTTCAAAAACCTTCAATAGATGGATATCGCACCAAATCCAATGCATCAACATAATTTTGAAGATTTCTTAAAAACAATTTTGAACAATGTCACACAAATTGCAAAAGATCCACAATACGTAATTTAAGTAACTTTTTCATAGTGCTGTCATTAGAATTTAATCGAAAATTTTGAGTTTTGGGAAGCAGTGTTAAAGGTTTTACAACATTCTTGAAAGCGTTTGCTGTAGTTTTAATCAATACTAGGGTTCTTTTTTAATTTCCTAGACTCTGCTGCAGCTGTCAAATTTTATTTTGAATTCATCATAAGTTTTTGCAAGTATGTTAATACAACCTAGATATTGGGCACAACATTTAAAAAAACTGTATTTCATCATGGTTATATATTTCAAATTTCTATTTTAATTTAAATGCAATAAAGAACATTGCACAAAACAACAAAAAAAACAAAGTTTTCAATGTCTATCAAAATGTGAAAAATAACAAAAAGTATCATGAAGTTTACCTACTGTAAAAAAAAATTCTGTATCTAATTAAGTCTACAAGTCCTAACGAACAGCTAGATTTGAAATACCAACAAATTTCAACATGAATGATAAATATTGGAAATCATGTAAGAGTATCATAAACATGATGATGAGAGAGCGTACATTTGAAAAACTTTCTAACGAAATCTTACGATTATACTTCAAAAATATCATACGTTTGAACAATGATACTAACGATGTATATATTTTTTCGAATTTTATGCTAAATTTCCCGTCTGAAATTTTAATGGTCATACAAAGTTTGAGCAGTTCTCTACGGAATCGGTCTTTTTTCTTTAATTTTAATTTTTGTATTTTTTAATCTGGCTGAAACTTTTTTGGTGCCTTCGGTATGCCCAAAGAAGCCATTTTGCATCATTAGTTTGTCCATATAATTTTCCATACAAATTTGGCAGCTGTCCATACAAAAATGATATGTGAAAATTCAAAAATCTGTATCTTTTGAAGGAATTTTTTGATCGAGTTGGTGTCTTGGACAAAGTTGTAGGTATGGATATGGACTACACTGAAAAAAAATGCTACACGGTAAAAAAAAATTTGGTAATTTTTTATTTAACTTTTTGTCACTAAAACTTGATTTGCAAAAAAACACTATTTTTAATTTTTTTTTATTTTTTGATATGTTTTAGAGGACATAAAATGCCAACTTTTCAGAAATTTTCAGAATGGGCAAAAAATCTTTGACCGAGTAATGATTTTTTGAATCAATACTGATTTTTTCAAAAAATCGAAATATCGGTCGCAAAAATTTTTCAACTTCATTTTTCGATGTAAAATCGAATTTGCAATCAAAAAGAACTTTAGTGAATTTTTGATAAAGTGCACCGTTTTCAAGTTATATCCATTTTCAGGTAACTTTTTTGAAAATTGTCGCAGTTTTTCATTTTTTAAAATTAATGCCCATGTTTGCCCACCTTTGAAAAAAATATTTTTGAAAAGCTGAGAAAATTCTCTATATTTTGCTTTATTGAACTTTGTTGATGCGACCCACAGTTGCTGAGATATTGCTATACAAAGGCTAAAAAACAGGAAAATTGATGTTTTCTAAGTCTCACCCAAACAACCCAACATTTTCTAATGTCGATATCTCAGCAACTATAGGTCCGATTTACAATGTTAAAACATGAAACATTCGTGAAATTTTCCGATCTTTTCGAAAAAAATATTTTCAAAAATTTAAAATCAAGACTAACATTTCAAATGGGCGTAATATTGAATGTTTGGCCCGTTTAAAATGTTAGTCTTGATTTTAAATTTTTGAAAATATTTTTTTCGAATAGATCGGAAAATTTCACGAATGTTTCTTATTTTAACATTGTAAATCGGACATGTAGTTGCTGAGATATCGACATTAGAAAATGTTGGGTTAGTGACAAAAAGTTAAATAAAAAATCACCAAATTTTTTTTTTACCGTGTAGCATTTTTTTTTTCAGTGTAGTCCATATCCATACCTACAACTTTGTCGAAGACACCAACTCGATCAAAAAATTCCTTCAAAAGATACAGATTTTTGAATTTTCACATATCATTTTTGTATGGACAGCTGCCAAATTTGTATGGAAAATTATATGGACAAACTAATGATGCAAATTGGCTTCTTTGGGCATACTGAAGGCACCAAAAAAGTTTCCGCCGGATTAAAAAATACAAAAAAAATCGAATGACCGAAAACTCAGAGAATTGCTCGTTTAACATTTTAGTGCATTTTTTAAACTAGTATTATTTCAGAAAACATGAAAAGACAAAAATATACGATGAACCAGAATTTCAACTCGTCAAAATACTGAATAATCCAAAATAAATCATTAGATATTGGAAAAGTGGTATTTTTAATTAGTGTGCTGTTAAAAAACATTCATCAAAAGTTGATTTTTTTAACAATCCAATTAAAAAAGGCTTATTTTTATATATTGGGTCAAAAAATACAAAAATAACACTTTGGTGGTCAGAACTTAAGACAGGGTTGCCAGATCTTCAAACTTTCGAACTCTTTAGAAGGTCTTTTGATGACCTATCCAACCAAAAGTCGGATGATGGATCCAGAAATTCACAGTGAAAAAAATCATAGTAATATAACATCTGGGAAGGGGTATATCTTTTATGTTCGAAAAAATGTGTATATTTACCCTTGATAATGTGTAATTTTACCACTTTTCTGGTATAATGTTACTTTTTCGGTCTAAATTTTGGTAAAATTACATCATAAAAGAGGTAATATTCAACCTCACAAAATTACACCTTCCAATTTGACATATTTTTTTACTGCGTGTGGCCGGGGACCGTGATGTAGGGGTAAGCGTGGTTGCCTCTCACCCAGTCGGCCTGGGTTTGATCCCAGACGATCCCGGTGGCATTTTTCGAGACAAGATTTGTCTGATCACGCCTTCCGTCGGATGGAGAAGTCAATGTTGGCCCCGGTCTAGCCAAGAGGTTAGGTCGTTAGCTCAGTCCAGGTGTAGGAGTCGTCTCCCTGGGTCCTGCCTCGGTGGAGTTGCTGGTGGGCAGTTGGACTAACAATCCAAAAGTCGTCAGTTCGAATCCCGGGGTGGATGGAAGCTTAGGTGTAAAAGAAGTTTGCAATTGCCTATAGTTTCGAGTAGGAATCTCGCAATCGAGAACGCCAAGGCAATGCTGCAGAGCGAATAATTTGATTTTATTGTGTTGTTGTATACAAGTGAGACCCATCTTCAAAAAAATACATAAATATCACATAAATGGCCATAGCTTAAGACAGGGTTGCCAGGTCTTTGATATTACATCTGGGAAGGGGTACATTTTTTATAGCAGAAAAAATGTGTTATTTGACCTCGGAAAATGTGTAATTTTACCACTTTTTTGGTAAAATGTCACTTTTTCAGTTTTAATCGAGGTAATAATCAACCCTCATCAATAGCCCAATCAATCACCTTTCATTACGTTCAAAACAGCTGAATTCGGTTGAAATGGCGGGGAATTATGGAGTTTTGAAAAATGTGTTCTATGCGAAAACCGACGAAAACGGCACTTTTTCGGACCACCCTAACACGGCCGAACAAAAAAATGCGGGCATTTTTTGATTAAAATCGGGTCGCAGAACTCGAATTTTATGTTAATAACAAGAAAATAAAAATATACAGATTTTTTGATGTTCGTGATTCGATTATCCGAAGTCCCATACAAACCTTCGGATAATCGAACTTCGGATACCGTAATCTGGAGTGAATCGGGACTCCAGTCTGAATAAGGACAGCAGTTTTTAGAGCACTTAAAGCTTTTAAATTTGGAATTGGATGTACACATTTTGTTGGTCTGAGTCTGTTCTAACAAAACCAACCAGAGAGTCAGGGGTATTAAAAAACACTCAAAAAACAAAAACTGAAAATTATGCTTTATTGGACCTTTTCAAAAAAAACTCCAGAAATATTCACATGCGCATTTTGTATGACCAGACAATGGAAAAACTAATGATGCAAAATAGCTTCTTTTGACACAATGTCACCCAAATAAATAAAAATTCAATTGCAAAAATATGCCAAACTCAGTCGGAATAAAACTTAGTTAAACTATATAATTTTATTGAAATAAAGAAAATTAAATATTATATTCCATTATAATAACTTGAACACACAAATTTATGCAAATCTGGGTGCACTTTCCCTTTAGTTTGCGCTTAAATACACCGCGCCAAAACTATACGCGAACAACGCCAACCGCCGCGCTTCAAGCAAACAACCACTATATTGAACCCTGGCACCGCAAACGCGCGAATGACGCCAAACACGTGGTCGTGGGGCCCCGGCCGGCATCGAGTCCGC